>NW_028327176.1:177702683-178005714 GCF_987537825.1 Furipterus horrens
AATGGAAGTGAAGCGGAACCCGTGCACATATACAAAAACTTTCTCCCCATTGTCCCATATCAGTTAACTAGGACATTGCCATCATTACCAAAAGGAAAATCTATTTTTGGCTTTCACTTATGCTTAACTTGTCTTATCCACAATAAAACATTTCCTGTCATGCTTCTCAAAAATTGGGGGACTAGTTAAATTATTCATCACCAGGTAGAGGACACATTAAGCTCAACTTCTGGTAAAATGTTGATTTTTCCTTGCTGTCAGTTATGCCCCTAGGATACACTTGATTTATACAGAGGCAACACCTGGGGGCATTTGGGTAATAAATCTTGCCCAAGTTCTCTGAGGAAGCAGTATTTCACAGGTCAACACTTATTTGACCAGCAACAGAATGGAAGGAAATATTTTCAGCATCAGCATTTCCATTGGCCTATGTTTTAAGGTTCCGTACACTTAAATGATAGTTAATGGCCTTATGTTCAGGAAACAAACACATAAACAATATTCAGAGAACAATTTCTTTTGGTGGTTTTCTTTTTAACTCCTTTTTGGGGATAAAAAGAAATATAATTTCTATATTTTGAAGAAAATATTCAATTCTCTCAAAATATACCTCAAACACATCAAGGGATATGTGCCATTTAATAGCTAACATTTATTTACCACTCACTACATGACAAGATTTTCAAAAAGTATTTGGAATGTATAAAAATGTTTTGAATGCTCCAAACAAAGCCTCTGTAATCTAGATGCTTTTGTTATTATTTCTCCCATTTTATAGATGAAGAAAAGGAGGCTCAGAAGGGTTAAATAATTTGCTCAAGGTTAGGATTTGAACTTGGACTTCCTCTAGAACCTGTCCTCTTACCCTCCAGGCTACATTGCACTCTATCATCTATAGAGCACCATGTGCCAGATGCCTTACATGCAGTATTGCTGAGACCTCCCATGGCAGTGAAGCTGGTGTTATTTCCCTCAGTTCTCTAAATGAGAAACAAGAGGCTCACCATGACCAAAGAAACTGCCAGAGCTCACATGGTTCACTAATAGTAGATCTTGGATGTGAATTCTGATCTTCTGATGTTAACAAGCTTTGTTCCTTCCAAGACCAAATGCTTTTATTCAGCTCAGTGCTTCTAAAATATTTAAAGCTTTCCCGTGCACTCTTAATATCTATTTTAGAGGGAGGAATAATTTGAGACTTAATTCTAGAGTTTCCAAAGAAACTTCCCAAGGGCCACTGTATATTCACAGAGGAAATTACAAACTATATCGAGGACTAGGTTTCCAGGGTGCTTGTACATGGGGACCATAACTCAGAGGCAAGCCTGCATTGGAGGTCAGGGCTGGTTTTCTAAGGAAGTCTCTAGGAATTTAAAAGTGAGTGGTGAAGTGTTAGGAATTAAATAAGATACTTCTGTATAGTACCTAGAATCAAGATTTAGGGTCACTGGACATCCTGTGTAACTTTTAGGAAATTAGCTGAAAATAGATTAAAAGCCATAAGTACAGCTGGATAAACTTTTTCCAACTCGATTCAGTTGTATTTGATTTTTGGGATTAGGCTTCAGCAACGTGAGTTATAAAATCTACTAGTGTGTCCCAATATTTTCATTTGCAGTTACCATTCAAATAAAATGTGCAGCATTATTGTTGAAACACCCTAGAATACTCTTTTCTAGAACAGTTAGGGAAAAATAACCAAATTTTAAAGTACCTTGGGGGACACAGTAATTGTACAAGTGAAAACCAGGGGCTGTTTTATAAAATTAGGGAGTTATCTACTCAGGGGGTCCATCATTCATTTAGCTATTTTTAAAATGTGCATCTCTAAACTATTTTAAGGCACAAATATGAGAGAGAAAAAAGACAATTAGTTAAAATATTTAAAAGATCTAAGAGTAATGCTAGGGGCAGCAAGATAAAACCACAGTTAGATAACTGAAGTTAAAAAAAATAGCAGGGACTTCCTCTCCCAATAGAGTACCTCAGTTTATTAAGACACTGTCCTGTAAATAGCAGAAAGGGAGCTGGGCTGAATTAGACTTGGCAGAATGCTAATAAACCTCAGAAGATGCAAGCTTTCCATTTGTGACCATGACTCACCTCTGGTCCTGTAGAGAGGGGTAGAAATTATCCAACGGCAGGGTGGGGCTCGCCTTAGGCAAAATTGTGTAGCAGGTGAAGCTAATAAGGGGGACTCTTTACAGTGTTCTTTTTCCAAATGTCCCCTTACTCTCTAGGTGGGTCCTCCCAGGTGGCCTTCCCTTTCATAGAGTGAGCCAATAAGGGCCTTTACTTCAAGCCAACACAGAATTAAGTGTAATTCACCCCCAGGAGCTGTTTAAAAGCAGGATTGAAGGTGGAGGTGGGTGTGAATGGCAGTAAACTTCATAACAGGGTCCACTGCAATAGGTTTTGTATTGCTGGCCACAAGCCCTCAGAGAGCAAGTGTTGTTTTCGTGAAGCTTTTACTTTCGTTATGCATTGTGTGTGTACTAAGTGACAATGAGAACTACATTTCAAATTGTAGGTAATGGGAAAGAACACTCGGAGACCAGCGGCAATGTGGGTAATAATCTGGATTTGTAAACCAGCACGAAATGGTTCACCACCCCAGCTACACAACCAAGTAGTTCTGTGACTACCAGGAAGTTATTCAGCCTCCTTGTGACTTAATTCCCTAATGTCAAATAACAGAGCCTTTCTCCCAGGGTTGCTGTCATTATTAAGATAAGTTAACAAAAGCAAAGCACTTCAAACTGTGCCTGGTGTAAGGTTAGTGCTCAGTTAGTGATATTGGCTTTTATGATTGCTGTTGTTACTGTCACTTGGGGAGGCTGGTTGACTTCCTGCCCACTGTCCACACGGGAGAGACTGCGAAAGTGTCCTGAAACCAGCATCTCTCATCCTGCCCACAAAGTGGCTGAGCTGCGCAGGGCTCCTCCCATAGACTGATGAGCAACACTGGGGAAGGCCTGGTTGCACCTGCTTGCTTTCGTGACCACCTACGTTTGGTCTGATTTTCCTTTGGAGTGAGGACAGGTATTTGTTCCCTTCCCCGTATGTGCATTGTGTACACCAAGAGTCACAAAGATAGGCAGCATGAGGCACCACCACTGGGGAGGACCTGGCGCACAATGAGTAAGGCCTGGCAACTTAAAGAGACCTCGCTGATATTGTTAAAGCCCTTTCTCATTTTCAAGGTCTTTCAACAGTTTGTTTGATCTCCATAACAATCCCTGAAATTGAGTAAGGCAGGAAACTAGCTGCTAGCTTCTCTTCCCTCTCCTTCTCTCCCCTCCCCCTCTTCAATGGTCTAGAATGAAGGAAAGGTTAAGTCATCACTCTAGGCCAAAGCCATCAGATGGCAGCTTCAGGGATGGTTTCCTCAGTTGTCTAAATGCTACTCCTCACTGTATAGAAAACTAGATTCAATCACTGCTGCGTTCTCTAAAGTAGAATGCTGATGCCTCTGTGGCATTATTAAGAGGCTTTCCAGATTGTATAGTTGCTTTCTTTGACAATAAAGCAGAAGAAAGCCAAAAGAGCAAGCAAAGAAAAAGATATCAGACAACTCTCAGACTGAGAAATGCAAATTGCTGCACAGAAGTATCATGGGAGACTATTATACAAGACTTTGGACAAGAACATCAGCATCGAATCTGATGGGAAACCAGACTACCCGAAGAGCAAAAGGCTTTGTAAAACAAACAAACAAAAACCCTCCTCTCACAAAAAATTTGAAATGAATGGGGATGGATGGGAAAGGTAGCTGATTATTTTCTGATTGAGGCAGCGCCCCTTACAGAGCTTGGTGTCATGGCTTCTCCCTCAGATGTATGTCAAGAGCAATGATCTGACCTGGTGAGGCACGTTAGTCATGCAAGCCAAATTTTTCATAAGAGCGTGTGGAAATTCTCATTCAATTTTGCTCCAGGCACTTTCTGCACTGACAGAATGATAGACACAGCTTTCTAAGCTGTTTTCCTAGTCTAGATACAGTGTATGCTTTTTCTGTATACCACATGCAGTGAATGCCCCTGTTACAAATGGCTGTAGTCCGCAGGTTCTCAAAGTAAAGCTCTGGTTAATATAAATGATTTTTCTCTAGCCATTAATTTCATATTAGTTCAGCATTTACTTCTTTATTCACTCACACATTCACGCCCTCCTTCTCGGCTTCCTTGATTTCACTAAACATTTCAGGAGTGCCTAATCTGTACCAGGCTTCAGGCTAAATAACAAGGGTCTTGGTGAAGTTCACGGTCTAACAGGTGTGAATATTATGGACGGGGTGAATTCTGTGGTCAATGCTGGTGACCTGGTAAATCATTGAATCAGAACCTATTGACATGAGCTCAACTTTTAAACAAAAAATTGACTATTTTGTTTATTAAGCCAGTTTGTCAGCCCACCCTGGGAGTCTTGCATTCTCCTTTGGGCAGTCTTCTTTATTCAAGTAGTTCTCTCTCATTTCCTCTACAATTATGAGAACAGTTAGCTTGGGGTAAAGGTTTATCCATTGCAGACAACTCTAAATACACTTTGGTTTGTATATATTTTTTTCACTGGCTGCTGATCAAGTCTGCCATTCAGGTGTAGATGGCTTCTGATGCAGATTTTACAATGTCACATTTATTTCTTTGAAGCAGGTGGTAATTGTTCCCAAGGATTCATTTTATAACAACAACTAATGACTTCACTGATACCTTGCTTCTTTTTCTTTGCTGAAGCTTTCAGACTGCTTTCCTAATCTCATCGCTGGTCCCTATAAGTCAAAACAGTATCTACTCTCTGGAAACTATTTTTTTTTTAAAGAAGGGGCACGGGGCAATAGGGAGTCTTTTGGTATTAGATATTTTGGCTAAGGAAGTAGGGAAGAAGACTTAAATGATGATATTTTATGGTTCTCTCCTAATTAATGTCTATGACCTGACTTGTTGAATCCTTTCTTTTTTGTTTTAAAGGAGCTGTATACTCCTACTCTGACATCTACATTGACTTTAAGAAACCACTTCGTTTTTGGTTTATTTGAATTATCTGTGTGCCCTCCCTAAAAACAACATTGTGTTTTATTCCTCCCATAGTGTAGCTGGCAAATGTGGAGGAGTTGATATGGCATCTTTCATCATCATCCTGACTAGCTAGATCCATACAATAAGCTCTTAGATCTATCTAGATAATTTCAAGGGTTACAGAAATCTACAAACTTAATATTTAAAATAAAGAATTATTTCATTTGTCTTAAAAAAGAAGTAAAGTGCCTTGAAATACTCTCATTATTTAACCAGAAAAAATACACATTGCTGAACACTTCATCAAAGTGGTATTTTATCATCATGACTATTGCTCGTTTCACATTTGGAAAATGAACAGGAAACTGCGGAGTAATGCAACATATTTGACATTATTTATCGCTGGGATAGTTTAGTGTTATGACTCTTTGGCCCCATTTCCCCATCTTGCAATCAAACCACAAGACAGGTCAGAATTTGTCTTTCTGATATACTAGCTCATTTGACACATTTAAGCGACCTATCAATTTTAGCCTTATTAGATAGGCACAGAGTTTTTATTGCACACTCAATTACACTTAAAACCCCTCTGCCATTGTCCCTTTACTTTTCCCAGTAACAGTTTTATCTTGACCTCCGATATAGTGCTTTGTAGCCTTGATTCAGCTGTGAACTAAAAGGAAAAGTGGTATCTACTGAAAAGCCCTGGAATTTTTTTTAAGACAAAGTTAGAACTAGAGTATAGGAAGATCCATTCTCCAAGTCTCTCAAGTAAAATGCCTTCTGCACAGGAGAACTGAATTCAAATGAAGAACCTAGACAGAGCTGCCACACTTTTTATATCTGATGTAGCTTAGGAAACCAGAGACCTGTATTGTTTTATCTTTAACAATTTGAGCGAGGTCTGAGTCATGTGGGCAGGGGCCTCCTCCTCTAATAGGATGACTGGCATCCAAGAGGTTGTTGAATACATTTTTCTTCTGCAGGTGGACACACTAACATTTAGAGATCGCTTCGAAGGACACTGGGAAAAACACTTTTTCTTCTTAGAGCTGTATGCTCTCACATACACTTCAAGTTTCATATCGAAGTTACAGTATCTAAACCCCTGTAGAATATCTGCCAGCAGTTGGCAACGAAATATATTATGATGCCAGACATAGCTGTAGTCCCCTTGGTAATTCTCTTCTGTCATTTGTGAATATGTCAATCAAGGTTACAGGGCATCCTATTTCTGAGAAGCAATGAGGGACATGCATTGGAGTTCCCTTTGGATCTGGTTTATCTTCTATTTTCTGTCATATGATATGACAAATTCTTTCAACCCTTTTAAAAGAGAGGTTTGATTAAAACTCTAGGAAATGTTCATTTGAGGGATATGGTTCTAATGTCTGTTTTAGGTATACTTGTATGTAATATGTATGATGTATTCCTGGGGAAAATATTTAACGCAATTTTTTCTTGTGTGCAGGAAATCAAATGAATTTGAGGCTGCAATGAAGCCTGAGATAAAACTTGGTAAAAAGAAAGGGAAATATAATCATGTACAATTATCCAAATGTATTCTCTAAGGACAAATTTAGCTTGCTATTTTTTAAAAAATAGGGTTTTCTTTGTCTTTTCCCTTCTATTCTTTGCCCAGGTATCAGAGAAAAAGATCTATCAATATATATATCTAAAAGGTTTTATCTGACAGCCTATATAGAAAAGTATCAAGCCTACAGAAAATTTTCAAAAATAGTACAATCAACACCCATATGTCATTTGCTTAGATTCACCCATTGTTAACATTTTGGCACATTTCCTTTCCTTCTCTCTCATTATTTGATGTGAGTTTTAATGTCAGCTGTAGATAGTATGAACCGTTAGGCTTCTATACTTCAACTAGTGTCCTTGAATAACAAAGGCTTTTTCCTACAGAACTATAATACAATTATCAACTTGGTAAATTTAGCATTGACTTAATATTATTATCTCGTTTATAGCGCATATTAACATTTCCATATTCATCTCAACAGTGTCCTTTGTTTTTTAATTCCAAGATCCAATTAAGGATCATTCATGTTCAATATACCATTGGAGATACCACAGCCTTCAGAAACCTTTCTATCTACTGGCAGGTTTTACAGCTGCACAGGAAACACCATCCTTCCAAAGCAGAAGAGGCTGCTGGGTTTGCTTGCTGCTGCATGAGCAGTGTCCTTCACTGTGCTGTTCGCTTTGCTCTGTCTAGGTGTTTCTGAGAGCGCTCCGTCTCAACTTAATTGATTTTGGCATTTTAAAAAAGGCTCTATTTTAAGTTTTATTCTCATAGGTCTCTTCTTTCTCCTGAGATAAGGAAAACAATTCATAACTCTAAGCCAGTGTCTGGCGAATCTGTTCTGTATAGGACCCGATAGCAGATGTTCTGGGTTTTGTGGGCTTAATGTGTTCTAGTTGCAACTACTCTGCTCTGCCACTGAGCCTTGAAAGTAAATGAATGGGCGTGGTTGTTTTCCAATACAGCTTTGTTTACAAACACAGGCATTGGCTAAGATTCAGCCTATGAACAATCATTTGCTGACCCTTCATCTAGGCTAATATGATAACAGGAAGCAATAGTTAAGAAATGAGCCTTCATGAGCAGCTTAATTTTACATTAGCTGCAGCATTCTGGAGACAGTCCTTTTATAGGTTAAAAAAAAAAAAAATCTTCTAGACCTTGGAGAATACATATCCTGAACTGAAGAGATCAACAGATACCAGTTTAAGAAAGTATTAAATCTTAATCTTTATGATGACAGCCTTCAAAATTTTTCATGTAAATAAAAGAAGACACAATTAGAAAATTCTGTTGGAAACCCCTGACATATATTTTATAACTACTCTCTTAGTCTACTGGTATGAACTTTAGGGACTGTAGCTGGTTATTGGGAAGTAAGTTGTACTGGGATGTTGGGGTAGGGGCGGTTAGTAAACTCTACTGACCCCCAAATAATGCCTCACACTTTTGTTACACAAGAGAATGGTCTGGCTGGCCTCGTGGGCTGCTCCCTCCCCACCTGCTCAAATACACACTGGCGTAAACCTTGCAAAGACTGGCCTGCCACGTAATGAGGTGCAGGGACTTTGGCGCTTTCAGAAGCTGAATGACAATTTGCTGCCTTCATCCTCCTGGCCCAAACTTCTGAGTCTGGTTGGGTCTACTACTAAATAGAAAAACAATACAAAACCAGCTTAAAGTACAATCTAAAAAAATTGAAATTTAACATCTATATAGGGAAAAATGCACAAATTATAAATGTACTATCTCTGTAAATTTTTATGAATTAAATACAGGTAACCACAAGTTGCATCAATAAAGAAAGCATCCCCATCATCCCTCTTCGTAATCACCTCCTTGCCAAAGAAAGCCACTTTTACTCATTGATGAGTTTTAACTGTTTTGATGTTATGTAATTGGTATATAGCATAGACTTTTTGGTGTCTGACTTCCTTTGCTTGATGCTATGTTGGTGAGATTCAAATGTCATTTGCAGAGCAGTAATCTATTTATTATTATTGCCATAGAATAGTCCATTATATGAATGTTTCCCATTTTGTTTATTTGTTCTGCTGTTGATGGAAATGGAGTTATTTCTAGATGTTGGCTGATACAACTAATTCTGCTCTGAACATGCTCCTTTCTGTGACTTTGGTCTTCTAGAGAACATAGTCCAGGGAAGTGGTATTGCTGAGTTATAGGTTTTATTTATATATATTCAGCTTTAATAGATCCCGGCAGTTATCCAAAGCAATCACTCTGATTTAAACCCTCACCAGCTAGATGAGAGTTTTAGTAGCCCTTCTGAAATTAAGTTGTCTATTTTTTTTATCGACTTACAGGAGCTCTTATATATTTCAGACACAAAGCCTTTTCAGAGCAGATGTATTGCAATACTGTTTTCCATCCATGACTTGCCATTTCACCCTATTAACCGTATCTTTTGATGAGCAGAAGACCTTGATTTCAATAACATTCAATTTATCAGTTTTTTCTTTGTAGTTAGTGCTTTTGTGTTCTGCTTAAGAAATTTTGTTTATTTCAAATACAGTATTCTTCTATGTCTTTTCTAGACATTTTGATGCTTTACCTTTCACATTTATTCTTCAAGCCACCTGGAGATGATATTTTTGTGTGATTCAAGGTAGAGTCAAAATTCCAATTTTACAATGTAGATATCCAAATGACCCTGTACTGTTCCTCAGAAAAACTATAGCACTTTATTGTCAACTTTATCATAAATAAGTCACCATATATGGTACTCTGTTCTGTTAAATTTGTTGGTCTGTGTGATAATTTACCACTGATACCACTTGAGCCTGGAATTTTCTGTTGAAAGTTTTTAAATCAAGAATTTTTATGTGTATAGGATATATAAATAAATAAATATACACATAGGTGTGTGTGTGTATGGTGTGTGTGTGTGTCAGTTTTGATACCTATGTTTTTTAAGGAATTTAATCTAAATTTTCAAACATATTGCCATAATATTAATAATACAAACTCATATTTTTAATGCACATAAGGTTTGTAATTATGTACTACTTTTATTACTAGTATTTATAAATTGTTCTTACTTTATCATTTTTTCTTTAACTTGTCTTACTAGGGTTTACTCATTCCATTATTCTTTTCAATGAGCAACTCTAGGTTTGGCTAATTTTTTTTTATTATATACTTATTTCTATTTCAGTTAATTCTTTTGTTATCTTTATTATTTTCTTCTACTTTCTCTAGATTTAATTTGCCATTCTTTTTCTAAATACTTGAAATGGATATTTATATGATTTTAAGATGTTCTTCTTTTCTAATATATGTATTTAAGGATATAAATTTTCCTCTAAATATAGCTGTAGCTGCATCATATGAACTGTGTTATGTCATCACATTTTCAGTCAAAATATTGTCTAATATCCATTCATTTCCCCTACAGCTTAAATAATAAGCAAGTGCCTTGAGGAAAAAGGCAGTACAGAGGTTATCCTTTCTCAAGTATCTTGACAACTTAAGTCCTGAATCCTCTTTACCCCTGAACTTCGGGCTGCCGAAAGCCTGACCCGCCAGCTTCTGCTCAGCCTGATTGTTGTGCTGCTTCTGGATCAGCAAATACCTGGAAGGGAAGTGTTGGAGAATTCCTGGCAACTCAAAGTGCCTTCCTTCTTCCCAGGATCTTTTACCCTCAGGTCTTGGCTGCTTTAGTTACTTTCCTATTTTTTTTTCAAACAGCTATTTTTAAATTATTTTATTCGGTTTTTATAGATCTTCTCAGTGGGAGAGCTGGTCTGAAGCACACAGTGCCTCAGTAAATAACTGTGAAGCTGGGGAAAACCGGAGAAATTGAGTTTTCATGATGGTCAGATGCTACAAACTCCTTAGCGGCAGAGCCAGCACCAGAATCTAATTCTGGATGCCTCGTGAAGTACAAAGAGCATGGAGATGTGGCTCTGAGGTCACAGATGTGCACAGATGGTAGCTGGGACTATGCATTCCCCTCCACAGTCTGAGATTTAGGGGCAACCATTTCCTAATCCTTCAGGGTCATTCAAATGTCCCAACTATGTGCTCCATGATTTTGAACAGGTCATTCAAATGTCCCAACTATGTGCTCCATGATTTTGAACAGGTCATTCAAATGTCCCAACTATGTGCTCCATGATTTTGAACAGGTCATTCAAATGTCCCAACTATATGCTCCATGATTTTGAACAGGTCATTCAAATGTCCCAACTATGTGCTCCATGATTTTGAACACACACACACAAATATAGACCCTCCAACGATATTCCCAGATTGTCCGTGTCTGTTGATATTTTATGAAGCATTATACCTGCATCTACCATTCACTAGGACTTGTGTTAGGACTGTGGATACAAAAGTAAAAAGTACAAGCTTTTTCTCAAGCAGCTCACAGTCAACTATGGGGAAAAGAGAATGAACAATGAAACGATTATTTTCATGTGCTATAGACAACGTTCAATGAGGAAATTGCTGAGGAATCCAAGAAATGCCTGGGGAGTCAAGAACAGTTTCAGTAAGGAGTGTTGAAATAAATTTTTAGGCCTAAGATGGAGCTGCTCCCGCTCATGGTGCTATGTCAGCAAACCAGAATTTAGATTGATTTCATGTCGCTGTAAATGTTCCACCTGACTGGAAACAGAATAGTTAGTCAGCCAGTCCCCAAACACCAAGCCAGTTCTTGGTTTTATACTTAGTTCCTTGCTCCTCATTCCTTTTCTGGTTTTCTCTTTCTCATTTCTTATTCTTTATCCTATAAAAATGTCCTGCCTTCCATCCCGTTTTGCATTTCTCTGAACAGAGCGTGGGAATGGAGATTGCCTGTTTTAGGAATGGTTAAATAGAGTTTGTTTGTATCACTAAAATTATCTTCTTTAATCATTCTTAACATGTCCTAATGTATATACTCATATCAATATACACATGTATATACTTACATGTACACATATATACATATCTTAACCCTGCTGAACTGCACCTGACCCACGCACAGATAAACAGATCAACATACGTCTTTAATAACTATCCATCCAACTTTGTACACTTTCATGTTCCTTTGCTCCAAATTACTCTCTTTTATGTAATGTCAGCTGGCACCCCTTGGTATTCCCCTGCCTCAGCTCTGCATTCACCCTCCAGATCTGCTGCTAGGTATTAACTACCTATTCCAGCTCCTTCATCAGACATGAGTCACAACTTATCTCCATATAACGGCTCCCTCAGATCTGCAGAAGCACCAATAACCAACCACCCAGTGGTGCTGATATGGCTCTGGATTTGCCCTGTAATGCCAGAAGTTAAACACACTCTGCCCCTATTGGTGAGACTCGATTCTGAATTTTTAGTACCCATCAAAAGTTCTTCCTACTCCTGCCTTTTTTTGTCCTTTCCTCTGAACCCTACAACATTTTTTATTTTCCAAGGAAAAACGATGGTTAGCAAATGGGCTTTGGATTCTATCCTACCCCATTTGTTATAAAGGGTGAATTAAGGCACAGAGCTTCTCTCTTCCTCTCTTCTGTCCCTTCACCACTCCTGTCTCTCATACCACAGGCAGAGCCAAGAGATTTTTTTGCCTCTCACGCAATTATAAGAGTAAAATGCCATGGGAAGTAAGTGTGATGTCTATTGTGGGTTGCATCATTGGGTTTTTATTTCTTTCTGCTATAATACATGCTTCTTGGAAATATAATGCATGGGCAACAGCAGACCCTCCATATCACCCTGCCCAGGCTCTGTAGCTTCAGCTTCACTGGAGAGGACACTCCAGCGTCATCGCAAGATGTCGATTCAACACGGGAGGAGATAGATACCGTATCACTCCCGAGTCGGACTGCACAGCCATTCTCGACGGTGCAGATAGACTCTTAAGAAGCTACACCATCGTCTCTCGAGACGGACAGCTGCCGCCGCCGCCGACGAATGGAAACTAGACTCAAAATATTCAAAGTGTATGTAAACATTTTTCTCTTAGCATTTGTTAAATTTATTCCAAAAACTGCTAAGGATTAAGGATTTAAATATGAATTAAGAAAATCACCTGCATTCAAAGAAAGTAGCTAAAACAGAAAAATAATTGAAATAAATATGATTAAAATTATTGAATAACGGAGGATAGAATAATTAATTTGGGAATCTTGAAGAAAGAATAATAAGAATTCTTTAGTATTTGAATTGTGCATTGGAGGTGCGATAAAAGTTGCATGAAATTTCACACATGTAACTAATTTATAAAATGAGGTCTATCTGTTACTTCCTTAAACTCCAAAAATGTATACTGTTTAAAAACGCAAACACTCTAAGACTGAATTAATCCTGAAAGTGGATTGAAAAGGAGACTGCAAGGATGGAAGTAAATTCAAGTAACCAGCCCAGGTACCAGGACTCGCATTTGTTATATTAAAGAGGTTCATCTACCATCCTTTATAGCAAGATAGGAAATATTGACCAGGGAGATATACTATAGAGGACACTGGCCAAGGATCTAGGTGGCAGTCTGTTCTCAGCTCTACAACAAATGTGCTTCCTGACCTTGGTTAAATGTCTTCACTTCCATTTGTTTTCAGACTATCTCTGTTCCATTGACATTTGGATTGTTTTCTTCTTTATGGGTAGCCCTCGCCACAGCCTATCTTCAATGAACTCTCATTTCCAAATGTAAATGAAAAATACACCAATATTTTTGCCCAGATTTACATAACAAATTTAATAGGTTCTGAGTCCAAGGCTGTAAGATGAAAATAGTTCCACTAATCAGGATGAGTAGTGCAATCAGGATTGATTCCAGAACTCCATGATGAAATCTTTGGAAAGATCCGCATTTTTAAATGATGACTTTGAATGTTTCTTATTTTAATAGAGACAGTCTTCAAAAGAGCTAAACATTAGAGCAAAAGGAAAAGGGATGGATAGGTATATAATGCAGCAACAAAGGTAGGTATATGTGAAAACCAAATGGAATAGAGAGTGGGGCAAAAGTAGATTTACAGTTGTTCATGTGGAAGATAATATGATTTCAATATTAATATAAGGCTTAACTCTGTGTTTCACGTATTCACAATTGAAAACCTACTTTTGTCCCACTCTGTGTATAGGGGTCTAGTTAACATAGAGCCAAACAGAATAGTGGAAAATGTGCAGTCCTGATGCAGTCTCAATGACAGGCTGATCTGATCACACAGGGTGTGCTAGAGCTAAAATGGTGCATATGAGTTGTCCCATGTTGGGACAAAACATCCTTGACATATAAATATATTCAGAGTACAAAGGTAATTTATACCAGGCTATACTGGCTTGATGCAAATATTTTTTGGCAAATATTCTTTTGGCAGAGTTTTCACCATGCATTTTCATATATAGTACATGATCACTTATATTATATAGTACATGATCACTTGGGCCCTGGCTGGTTTAGCTCAGTGGATTGAGCGTCGGCCTGCGAGCTAAGTGTCGCTGGTTCGATCTTCCAGTCAGGGCACATCAGAGAAGGAAAACTCTGACTCCAAAAAACCTCCGCTGCCTTGCGGCATACCTCTTCAGGGGAAAGGCTAAGGGAGTAAACCCCGACAGAAAATCCAGAGCCGGAGTCCCTAAGGCGGTTTGACATTGTAGTCAACACCGGCAACTCCTGCGGCGCACCTGAAGCCAAGCTGTATTGACTCCGTCTTTCCCTTGGACCCTTCAGCTGCGAAGAGAGGGGGGGTCTGCTGCATGGGCAACAGCAGACCCTCCATATCACCCTGCCCAGGCTCTGTAGCTTCAGCTTCACTGGAGAGGACACTCCAGCGTCATCGTAAGAGGTCGACTCAACACGGGAGGAGACAGATACCGTGTCACTCCCGAGTCGGACTGCACAACCATTCTCGGCGGTGCAGATAGACTCTTAAGAAGCTACACCATCGTCTCGCGAGACGGACGGCTGCCGACGACGACAACATGATCACTTATTTACCATCTGCATGTGGTCGAACCATCCTCATTCCTGGTTTTTATCTACAGTTAAAGTAGTATGTTAACAATCTGAACAGTAAATCCAATTTCTTGTGGGTCTATAGAAATGCTTGGGCTTCAAAAATTGAGTCTCTGTGCCTACATTTAGAGGACTGCCCCAGTACCATGGTGAAGAAGCCCATATGGCCCTTGATTGATCCACACAGCAGCCTTCTTCACCTTGACCTAGCCTCTTACTAGTGAGACAGGAGATAACCTAATCTCTTTCTTGAGCCACATCTGTACAGCTCTAGATTGAGGTCTAGAGTATGTATTCTCTTTGTCTGCCTAGCTATGTACCTATCATCTTTCCAGAAGCACATGCATTAAAATTGATGGCAAAACTTAGCAGCAGATCCAACACTGCATGCTATCTTGGAGCGTCCTTCTCTCTCTAGAAAAGAACCCAGAATTCACCCATGGTCATATGATTATGGAGAGAATACTCAGTAGTGTTGGGGAACCTGGATATGAGTGAAGTAATCCAAAGCAAATGCTTCAGTCTTACGCCATATGAAGAACTCTTGGAGTGAGGAGCGGGACCCGGGAGGCCAGTGTAGAGATAGAGACGGCCTTTTTTTTTTCCCACCGGAAGCCTTCAAGAGCGAGGCAGGGACCATGAGCGCATCAAGAGTGCCCCAAGAATAACCACAGTTGTGGGAGGTGTGGTATTAAAACGGCAGTTACCCTGTGTGAGGTCAGAACACAGACTGCGTGATGACAATACGAGAGGTCAAGGCCCTGAGCACTGGGGAACAGCAAAGACAGCTGGTAGAGGGGATGCGTGGCCACAGTGACTGATATAGGGAATTTGCAGAACACAGATCTTTTTGTCTTGAGTGAGCGCTTTCAAGGGACAAGACCTCTGGATTGGCTCCCTTTACGTCCTACTCCTTTTACTCACTCTGCTGTGATTTGCTCTGACAAGTTGGAGAGCTGGACCTGAAAGCAGGACAAGAACGTTGTCTTTGAATACGGTTGTATCCGCTTGATTTGCTCTGTTTTTAGAAAACTGTGTAATGCTTATTGTGTGGATAAAGAGATTCTTTGTGCCGCCAAGGGGCTAAGAGTGTTTTGTAGTGCCACTTAAGCACTGAAGAGTCAGCAGTGGGGTAAGAGAACCAGCACCGCGCCCTGCAGGGGATAGAACTTCTCATGCTCCACATTTAACACCTGAGAAGATAAGGTTTAGAGGGTTACATAGCTTGTCCCAGGTCTTACTCCTGATAAGAGACAAATTCTATTCTGCTTGCTTCTGAATCTCAGGCTTTGAACCACTAGGCTCAAAAATTGTTCAATGAACGTAACACAAAGGAAATAAGTCCACAAAGTTGCTGTTGTGAAAATTCAGGGGTCCTCCAAGGCAGGGAGAGCCTCACAATCTTACCTTCAGCCACCTTCCTCTTCCCTGTTTTCATGGGGTAAGGACAGAGCAAAGCGATAAAATCTATTAGAAAATTCCCAATACAAGTTCCATCTTTCTTCGCATTTACAGTTCAGACTGTTAACGAGGGTCACTAACTAAAAACAATACCTTGCCAGAGGCAGATTTAATGGCGGGTGCACCGGGCACACCCGGCGTGTGCCTGGGGCCCCGAATTCTGAAGGGCCCGGCAAAACCCCAACTTTACACTTTTTTCTAATGACACAAGTTTGGTTTCTTATGTGAAATTTTAATTACGTACAAGTTGTAAACTTTCAGGGCCCTGCAGAAGTCAGGGTGCGCGCCCAGTGTGCCTGCCATTAAATTCGCCTCTGCTTATTGTATCTCTGTGGTTGTTTGCAACTTGCAAGATGCTTTCAAACATTATCTCTTCTTTCGTCTGATTCTGTTTCAAGCCTATGGAATTTATAAGTTCAACTCTATCTACATGATTCTAACTATTAAGAAAATGTTTTGGAAGGCAACAAATGTAAAAACTCATCATTCCACTATGATTGTATGCTCTGCCTCAGGAAGACACACAGCCAAATGGTAGATTGATTTCTCTCATTTATCAGCATGTTTGTTAGATGCTTCAATCTAACCTTCTTAAAAAAGAAGAAAAAACTTGAAAATATATTCAATACTTTTCATCTGGCAGATTTCCCAGATATTTCAGATATATTTTATTAACTAACATCAGAAGTTAAAGTAGGCTGTTTTGCAGTGCTATTTCATTCCATCACTTCTTTTTTTAATCTATTCCTACCTGCCTTTTGAAAAATTCATTTACCCATCTTTCCAGGTTCATGACAATATAAGTATGCACATACACACACAGAGCATCCAATATATAAATAACGTTTGGATTAGTGACATTTCCATATAATTTATTGACAAATACTCATATAGAAATCATAAGATCTGAATTATTAAAACTAAAATCTCTAATTTATATACTCTTTGATTACTCAGAATAAATTTCATTTTATCATTATGCCATTAACCATGTATTGATTATATTTGATTATCAGAATTACAAAGTTAAGTTGCTGGAAATTACATAAAGGACATATTATCTGTCCCCCACTTACCAATTTTCAACTAGATTACTTCTAATCCCTCTGTTTCAGCTAAGTGAAGCCTTCCAAACATTAATTGGTTCTTTTATGTCTTAGAAGGACATTTATAAAAGTCAATGCTCCTTATTTAAATTTCCATGTATTAACACTTAGAAATAAGTGTTATAAGAACATGCATGTTTAATAAACTGTTATGTTTCCTTTGTTATTGTACTTTGTGGTTAACATAAAGGTCATGATATTTACTGTGTATCTTTTTTCTACTAATTCCCAGGAGAATAAAAGCCAAGGGTTAACTTTATTAACAACTACTGTCCTTGATACTGACCTTAGTGTTTTGGATTAAGTAATTTTCGCTCTTCTTTTCCTAGTATATATCCTTTATGTTATTAAAGTATGTGGTTAGACATTTTTAAAAAGATTCTGGTATTATTAATACTAACCCAATTAATTCCTGATACATACAAAGGCCCTGCTTTTCCACAGCAATTGCAAAGTCCTTGATGATCATCATATTTCTTTATCTAAATAGAGGATCTATCCATCCTGGGTGTTGTTCTCACAGGTGTCTTCATGGCCACCATGATGGCCACCACTAGAGTCATCAGGACTTGATCACATTATGCAGTCCTCTGTAGCTATTCCCACAAAGCTATTCTTGGAGACAAAGCATCTCCCTGAATGAAAGAGTAGCATTTGATGTTCTTGCAAGAAGATGCTGGATCAAGAAATGCTCACCTCAGAAATATGGCTTAAATACTCACTATTCAACTACTCCATACCCTTAAGATTACCTCAGGGTGTACCAACTTTTGCTGATATCACTTCATATCACATCATGTCAAATTTGGAGCTGCAGGGCTCTTCTGGGTTGTAGGTGGGTTCTATAATTCACTGCACCTGAACTGCAGTCCAGAGCTAGTGTTTTTTCTCTCAGGTGCAGTGAAGTCGGGTGTTTCATCCCCAGAGGTCTTTGCTCTCATTGGAGGTTGATGTGAGGTTGTGCTTTTCCCCCAGTCTCTCCATATCAGGCACTAAAAGGTCATTGATAAAGCAGTAACCATACAAAGTCTATTCCAATTTAAACTGAAGGATAAGAAATCTCTTAAGGGACACACCAAGTAAATCCTGAACTCAGTATTCCCAAGAGTGAACATTGGCGAGGGTAGACCTCTTGAAATCAGTTCAGCCAAGAGGGATAAGGAGATTTGATCTGGGCTGAAAACCCCATCCTAGAAGTCTATTTAGTAATTTATATCTCTGAAGGAATGAATATTTGGTAAAAGAAGTCTGGTCATCTATTCTAACAAGAAAGTAAAGGGATTTTCTTGAGGTATGGAAATCCCTGGTCTGGGAAAGAAGAGGCCAAATTTCTATTCCCATTTTTTCCCTTTTCAGATACTGCATTGCTAGAGTTAGTCAACCTATAGCTTTAAGTTATTGCAATATTGAAGATCAAAGCTTTTGATTATCTATAAAGAAATTACATTTTTCATGGAAAAACATGAGAATATACAACAAAAAAATGAAAATTGTATACCATGAAGGGATTTTAGAAATAACCCACAGAGCTAATAATTGGTCTCTGGAGATGCTTTGAAGGATGTCAAAGTTTTTTTGTTTTTGTTTTTAATTGGAAGTTAAGAACGGTATTGACAAAGAAAACAAAGTAAGCATTATTACTATGCCAACAATTCTGAAAAATTCAGAAGTCTGACTTGACATAGTTTCATTGCCAAAAGAAGAGAGTTCTTAATTTTGAAGAATTTTACTGCATGCCTGAATTTACTAATTATCTTACTAGCCAATTACAAAAAATGAGCAATTAGAAAGAGGTTATGCAATCAATGTAAGAGATTATAAAATAGGAAAAGAAAAAAATATTTTGAAATTTATATGATTACTCATAAAGGATATATTTGCTACTATCAGTAGAATGTGAAACATATTTTTGGTTATTGCAGAAACTTAGTTTTAATAAACCTGTCACTTTTTAATATTCATTTTTCATATGCTAGTGTGCCTACCAATAATCAATGTTGTGGTCAGACCAGCCGTTATGGTTCTTACTATGATTACAAGATGCTCTTCAGCAATAACCACCAGGAAACTTTGAAAAAATAAACATTTATTACTCACAAGACCTGAAAATTACACAGCACACTGGAGGCCATCCTGTGAGGCAGGGGGCAATCTATCAACTTAGCTATTGGATTGTGAAACTTCTTATTTGGAGTTTCAAAGGTGGGACTGATAGGAAACAGCTGCCATGCCAAAACACAACTTTGATATTGATTAAGTTGGTTATTTTTGAGAAAACAAGACTTTTGGTGAGAAGCTTTGACCTTCCCCCTTACTGCCTAAGAGAATTTAGAAAGAGAGTGTATGTAATCCTGGGAATGAGATATCTTCATAGATTAACTAACTTACTATGAACTAAGTGTGACAGAAATGAACTCAGCAAGGTCCATTGGGTCAAAGTCCTTTCTGTGTTCTATTGTTAAAGCTGGCCCAACAGACACTTATTTACAAACATTTGCTTTTCTATCTCCATGTGGTCCCAAACCACTCTCCCCTTCTTCTTAGCTCAGGACAGCATATAAGCCTCAACTAGCAAGTCTGTCTGTCCTCTTCTATCATATTTTTATGGAACCCCCGCATATATGTAGTAATGTGGCCAGTTTTTCCTGTTAACCTGTTTTGTGTTAATTTGGTTATTAGTCTAGCTAGAAGAATTTAGAAGGGTAGAGGTAAATTTATTTTTCCTGCTCCACAGCAGTGAGATCACATACATAAAATACCCACATACATAAAAAGTCAAATTAAAATAAGTTAAGTTCCCTTCTCAATGTTCCCACTTTTAACTTAGTAGTTATTACTCTTTAATATATCTGTTTGGCTTATGCCTTCTTCAATAGATTGTGAGTTCTTCTAGTGTTTGCATTTCGAATACCCAGCACACAGTCTAGCTCATAAAGCTTTCAATACAAATTTGTTGAATGAACAGAATGGTTTGTCAATACTATTTAAATTGATATTTGTACACTAATTTTACTAATAAAACTTTTACAAGAAACAGAATTTAATTCAGGTTTTTAAAAATCTAAGAGTTGGAACAGTTGGCTGTTTAAATGAAACTGATAAATCCTGTTCTTATAAAAAAGGTGAAATGAGACATTCATTCTAGGTCCAAGATGATTCCTTCCAAATAAAGGAATGGTCCTCTGGCAATGCCCAGCCCGAAAGAAAGCTCATTTATTGTTGTTTCAGTCAAGTTCAAAGCCCTGGGCCCAAGGACTGAAGAAGAGCAGGTCCAATGAGCTACTCTTGCTGATGACAGGAAGTGAAGATGGAGAAGTCAGAAGTTCCCAGTTGAACTAGTCAAGAGAACTTAGAGAGAAAATTAAGTTAGAGAATCCTTATTGACCTGAAGTAAACTGGACAGAGTTAGGAGACCTATTCCCTTGGCAGGGAAGCAGAGCCTTGGTCTTCTTACCCAGGTTCATGGTTCTCAACAAGAGAATCCCTGTCTAGGAAATAAAAATTTTGTAACATAGGAGCCAATTTTTAACTGACAACAGTGCCCACTGCCAAATAAATTAACAAACTGGTTTTCTGGATGTCTTTACCTACTTATTATGCCATGTAAGATATTAAAGTGTAATTTAAATTATTTTAGGATGAATTTAAATACTATGTAAAGAGCCTCCTCTGATATCCCAATTAACCACCTGGCACCATACATAATTATTACAATATTCTTGACTATATTTCCTATGCTGTTCTCATGTTTCATGACTATCTTGTAAGTACCCGGGGGATCACTTTGTAAAGGATATGATTGTCTAACCACTATGTTGTACACCTGAAACCAATACAAAATAATATTGACTGTAGACTGTAATTAAAAAATAAAAATTTTTAAATAAAAATATTTTAAAAACACTATATAAAGAGGCTATTTCTGTGATAACTGGTAGATGGCTAATTGTAACAATGCTTTTACAGATTTGTTTCCCTGCTTACAGTAAATTTTGTTTAATAACTACTCCTGATGAACCAATTTAACAACCACTTTCTGGCTGTGTGAGAAGCATTCTCTGTAGGAAGACAATGTTTTCTTTTCTTCTCCTGATTTTATTTATTGCAAACACAATTGTCACAACAGAAAAAATGCTATACAATTTACTCTTGCAGTAAGTCTTTATTTGGGTTTTCAAAAGGTCATAATGTACATTTGGTGGGTGATGTAAAGAATCAACATAGAGAAATAATTAATCATTTCAATGGAAAAAAGAGTAGGATTGAGAAATGTCTCAGAGGAGGGCTATGAAGAAATATTTTCCTTTCTCACTTTGTATAGTAAGTCACATTAAAATCTGTATTTCCCGATAGGCAAGACCAGTTATCAAACATAAAACTTTTTAAATGTTCACACTTAAACTTTAAATGTTCACACTTAAACTTTTTTAATGTTCACATAGGAAGGGAGCAATGTGACATTTGTGAATGTTCATGCCAAAAAGGACAGTGTATTCTTCCAACAAACATTTATTAAGCATCTGCTGTGTGCTAAGCACTTTAGTCTTCATGAATACATAACCTTGCAAGAAGTATGTGAACAAATATTGGCAATGAACTACAGCATTGGCAATAAAAGAAGTACACAAGATTCATTGGAATCAGAGAGAAATGAACACTTATGCTTGCCCAAGTTATTGGAAAAGATGACACTGGATTTTTTTACTCAGTGCTTTTTAAAAAATGACATATTAACAAACAGCTTAGACTGACCTGGCACATATCTGTTCAGTTACTGTCAAAACTGCCTTCCCACGCTAACCCCACTCCACCCTCTCTGCACCCAACACCCAGACCCATTCTGTGCAAGGCATTGGGTAAATTCCTTCCCCAGCCTTTTTTTTTTTTTTAACTTTTGGGCTTTCCAGTCTTCACCCTCACAGTGACTAGATACCTGACTCTCTGATTAGTTTTGACTCTAAAATGAAGGGCCCCAGGAAGTCACCAAGGCTACTTTTAGTGAAGGCTGTAGGCCAGAGATAGTCAATCAGTTTTTCCATTTCATCTGTGGCTTGGCCCAGACCCTAGCCATTTGAAACCAAATGATTTTATTCATTTTTAAAGAGATATTTATTATGTTTTACCAGTGCTAGGCTCTATTCTAGGAACTGAGGATAAAGTAGTAAAAGTAACAGAGAGTCTTCACCTTCACAGGAAACTGAGGTGGAGAGAGATGAACTCATTTGCTGAAGATCAGATTGAAAGTCACTGACAGAATCAGACTTAGTCCCACCCAGGTCTCCTCACTCTCAGAAATCACGGAGATAGTTTTCTATTGTTAAGAGTTTTGTTACATGTTGACCTTGAATGCTCAAGATTCTGAAAGTGTGTGTGTTTGTGAACAAGAGAGAGAGACAGAGAGAGGGAGAGAGAGAGAAGTACATGCCTAGCTTACCAGATCCTGCTAGTATCTTCAGTTCAATTAGCCCATTGCTTACCATGACCTTATACAGTAGTCCCACTGTATATCAGGGTTCACTTATCACGGCCTCGCTGTATCGCAGGATTTTAAAAAATATTATATTTAATTATGTATTGCAGATTTTTCCCTATATCGCAGGATTTTGAGGTATTGTATACATATATTGTTAAAGTTATGTAGGTTTAAGAGTGTAGAATATGTTTAAGAACATAAGTAGTGTTTATAAAAGTATGGGAAAGGTTAATAAGGGACTGGGAATGGTTTATAAGTGTGTGGGAAGGGTTTATAAAGCCTTAATATATATATATATAAATACTAAAATAAATGTAAGGTTCTTACTTCGCGGATTTTCACCTATCAAGGTGGGGTCTAGAACGTAATACCCATGATAAGTGAGGGAGTGCTGTATATGACATAGACCAGGTCCTCAATTTTACTTTCTATTTAGGTACAGACAGTGCACTAAGTCTGTCTATACCTCGTTAACTCCTTACTAAGTCCTCAATAAATATTTATAGACCAGGAATGAACCCATAAAGGTAGAATATTTGGTGAACAACTTACTAAGTCTGTATTCATTGTGCAGAAACATACATTAAAATAAACAAATTGTAAAGAATCCCAGAATGAGGATGATACGAGGAAGTCGACCCACTGATTCGAAAATGTTCTATTTTCAAATCAGGCTCCCTTCTAGTTTCTTCACATGGGGGTCAGTCATGAAATTGGTTTGGCATAACTGATATTGTCCCCAAACCCATTTTCAGATATAGCTAGGACGTCCGAATGGCTGCCCGTGGTCATTTTACACAGCAAATGCCCTCTCACCTCAGCTGCTGGAACTGGTCTGCGGTAGGTGACGCAACCACTCCAGCTGCTCAGCAATCAGGGCGAACTACTCTCTGCCATCAGTGCTGATTGGGGAAGTGGCTGAGATGTTCCGGACATACACGTATATTCAACGCAAGTTTGCATACATTTTCCTTCTTAACCAGTGTCTCAAAACTGCTTTGTTATTAATAATTAGCCTTTATTATAACCTGAGATAGTTCATGAGAGTGAAACAATTAATTCTACTTGCTAAAATGAGTATGATTTTTTGAATTTCTAATATACTCTCGGTGGTATTTTTCCTCCCATTGCCACAGTTCTGGGGCTAAATTATTCCTATGGTGTTTTTTTGTTTGTTTGTTTTTGTTTTTCTCCAGCGCCTGCTTTACTGGGAAGGAGGTGAGCTTTAGCTCTGACATCCACAGTGTATATTGAAGCCACGGTGAAAATTATATCTAATTTATTCTCTGAAATGTAGAAAACAACATTGGAGAAAAAACTAGAAATCAAAAGGTAACAAGGTTTGAGGAACAATTCTGCCACAGCTGTCTGAATGCTGATAAAAGACAGTCTCTTTCATTTTAATCAGCCATTTTCAATTTCAAAGAAGGAAAAAGGGGACTCAGTCCTGTGCTTTAATTCCTCAGTTCCTGAAAGGAAGCCCCAAGAGACAGCTGGAGGCTCCAGAGTTAAGGGTGAGATACCTATGCCGTTTGTTATAAATCTCATGCTCGCGTCTGCAGGTGTGGTATCCTTTTGAACATCTGAACTTTTGCACCTACCATCCACATCTTCCCAGAGAGCAGCAGATTGACCTACTACCCAATGGCCTCCTTATAAGAGGAGAAAAGATGCTCTTGAAATAATTTTCTATGATGAACAGAGTGTTTTGAACATTGGCTATTTTGATAAATCAACATTGCCCTAAAGAATATGAATCCAAAGAATGTCTATTTGTGCAGAAGTCAATAGTACCTTTTAATTTCATATACTTTTTTCTTTCTTTTATATCTTCTTATTATATGTTTACTTTATTAAATGTTTTATTTATTATTTATTTATAGTTATTACTTAATATATATTTCCTAATATATTTCTATTAAAACATAAGAAATACTTTCTGGAGGGAGAGTTATTTTACATTGGGGTTCTTCAGAGGCCAAGCTAGAGATAAGGATTTGATTTCAAACAGTTTATTTTCAGGGGGATCCTAGGGAGATCAGACAAAGGAGTGGGGAAAGGCAGCTGGGATGGAAAGGAAGCCCATACAGATGTGTAAGGAATGGGCTGCTCTGCATATCTAGGGCGCAGTATCTCAGGAGGCCTCTAATCCACTTTGTAAAACAAGGCTCAGAGTTCTCCCATCAAAAACAAATGTTTCCATCCTTGGTTAAGTGCTGCTTCCAGGGACACGAGAGAAGTTTGGGCTTGAATTTCATACAGACTGAACACACTCCTAGAGCCAAAGAAAGCTCCCAAGCAGAAAGTTGGACGTGCTGGCAGTAAGAAGCTGTGGCTGGACATAGAAGCAGTGAGCTCTGGGGAGAGATGAACAAGGTGTCCATAGTGTCGAAGAATTATTTTTAAGACACTGACTGTACAATCCAGGAAATAAAAAATGAGAATTTGGTCAAAGGATTCTGGGATCTGGGAAATTGATCCTCTTGTCCTCTGTCTTCCTTGGTGACTTTTCGGAATTTTCTAAAAAGAAAGAAAAAAATCTTGAGAATTGTACCGTAATAAAAGAAAAGCAAAAGCATTTTCCCTAAATATTCTACAGATGATTTCTGGCCCTAGCTCATAACAACCATTATTTATTGTTTTCTATTCTTTTAGTTTTCCAAGTGTTCTGACTCTTATTAACTCATTTGACCTTGAGGGGACGAACAGGACATTCTCATCTACATTTTTATAAGAAGAAGCTAAAAGCACATAACTATTAAATAAATTATTCATCAGTAGATCTAGGGATGGAATCTAGGTCTCAATAAATATTGATTGAGCATCTATATTCCAGAAATTGCTCAGTTTT
This sequence comes from Furipterus horrens, assembly GCF_987537825.1. Lineage (NCBI taxonomy): Eukaryota > Metazoa > Chordata > Mammalia > Chiroptera > Furipteridae > Furipterus > Furipterus horrens. The sequence continues at coordinate 177,728,096 of NW_028327176.1, forward strand.
GTGGATATGAATATTAGTAAGACATAGCCCTCGTCCTTGATGATGTCACAGGCTCCAGAGAGAAAGAGATGTATAAAGGGTGCAATCATAATACATTGTGATATTTAATAAAAACAGATGTTAAGAAAATACTGTAGGAATGCAGAAGAGCTAGTAGGTAAATCCTCCTGGAGGAGCTGGTTGGACATTGTTGGTCAAGATGGGTAGGTTGTAGTGTGCATACAAACAGCTTCAAACTCTTAGGACCTTAACACCAGAGAGATTTATTTCTCACTTATAAAATCTCTCCTGTGGTCTGGTCAATCACTGGGGCCACTGTTCTCTATGTGGTGATACAGAGATTGAGGACTACAGAAAGATTCACCAGCCTGTGACTCTGTACCTTGAACATTTGACCTCCTCAACTGGTTCAACAAGCAAAGAGAAATTATAGAGACTTCTACAGGCACTCTTAAATGTTTCCATGCGGAAGTGACAAATGAACTTCTCACAATGCATTGGCCAAAGCAAGTCACATGGTCACGCCACAGTTCAAGGGGGTGGGAAATGCAGTTTTGTATGTATCTGGAAAGAGAAAGAAATCAGAAATATTGTTGAGTGGCATAATACCCTTCCAAAAGGATGTTATATTTGAAGGAGGTCTAGACTTATGGGGAGATGGCATTCTTGACAGTCATAAGAATCTGTATCTTGATGCACAGAGGTATGACATGGCCCAACATGCTCACAGACTCAAAGTTCAGGAACTTCGAGGAACTCAGATGTGTATAGGGAAGTGGTAGGAGACAATGAGGTTAACAAGAGCCAAATGATTAAGGGCTAAATGGTTTTGGAATTTATCATCATAGAACCAACAGAAGTTTAAAAACAAGAGATATACAGGGTCAGCTGCATTTTTATATAGAAAGGCATCATGTTAATGTAGAGTCACTGCACTGTGACACCTCTCAGGAAACACAGACTTCTAAAAGTAACTGCATAAGCAGTGTGAGCATTTGAGGATGGGAGCAGCCACAAATGTCAGATGGATTGAATTAGGTTGTGTCATATCAAACCCTCACCTGGCCAAATCCCCCTTGACGATTTGGGTGCATGGGCACTAACGCACATAAGTACCAAAGCATATACACAGGACTCATTCTTCATGTGTGTCATTGGAAGAGCAGAGATGGAGTGCTCTTTTAACCCTGTGTTCTTGTTTATGGCAAGTCTGTAGACATTCTTTTCCATTTTATGAGCCAAAGAATGAGGTAGTAGATATTGTTACTATAGTTAGATTTAAATAGGGTAGAGCAAACTTCTCATACAAGAGACAAGTAACAAAGATGGAAGGCAGGTCTAAAAATCAAGGGCTACATTTAGGTGTGAGCCAAAATAGCATTATCTGGCACTTTGTCATCATAGGGCTGATTAGAAAGTGGCAGGGTATCATCTCAATTCTCTCATCTATACCTTTTCCAAACACCCTAGAGAAAGATATGTATTGTCATGTGCTTAAGCTCACGATTCAGTGATTTGGGTACCAATGTGGTAATGAGAGCAATGGACACATAGTAGGTCTTCTGTGTAAGGAATTTACTTGAACTAAATTAATTATTTATGCTTCTTTTGTCACTACACTGTAAATTCCTTAAGAACAACATCTATGTCTTATGGGTCCTCCTATTCTCAGTGTATATCTCAGTGTCTTCAGAGAAGGAAAACTCTGACTCCAAAAAACCTCCGCTGCCTTGTGGCATACCTCTTCAGGGGAAAGGCTAAGGGAGTAAACCCCGACAGAAAATCCGGAGCCGGAGTCCCTAAGGCGGTTTGACGTTGTAGTCAACACCGGCAACTCCTGAGGCGCACCTGAACCCAAGCTGTATCGACTCCGTCTTTCCCTTGGACCCTTCAGCTGCGAAGAGAGGGGGGGTCTGCTGCATGGGCAACAGCAGACCCTCCATATTACCCTGCCCAGGCTCTGTAGCTTCAGCGTCATCACAAGATGTCGATTCAACACGGGAGGAGACAGATACCATGTCACTCCCGAGTCGGACTGCACAGCCATTCTTGGCGGTGCAGATAGACTCTGAAGAAGCTACACCATCGTCTCTCGAGACGGACGGCTGCCGATGACGACGACGATCTCAGTGTCTGATATATTAATGCCTGGTGTTCAATAAATGTTGATTGACTAGAACTGAGTTGACCAAATAACCACTCATGAGTGCTAACTGGTGCTATACCAGCCCAAAAGAATTAACACAACGTGCCAACAAGTGAACAGATTCCTCTACAGTATCTAATCAAGCCAAGTTAAAGCAGACCATTTGTCTGGAATATATACCTCAGGAAAGAGAGACAAGTTCACAACTTCACCCATAGACACAGTCTTAAAGAATAAGTATGCATAATCAGGGATTAGGTATATTACTCTAATTCAGCTGCAGGCAACAGCCCCCAGCACAATTTACATGTAGCACATGAAAAGGTTCTCTTGCTGATCTGGCTAATAATTTTACCTAGGAGAAAGAGCCTAGAGAGTAGCTATTAAGGGGTGACATGACACTTCAGGATCTCTAATTAATCCCAGCTAAGGTCCTGAAGATGTAGCCTTTTGGGATTGCTTTCCAGCCAGGTAGTCAAGCCACTGCACGAGGTTGGATATCATCATCTTATGACATGAATGGAAAGAAACAGAAGTCTGCAAATTTAGTAAATACAGTCTGTTTTTAGTGGCTCATTTTTCTGTTTTCTGTTTTTCAGAGTTTCAAAGGACCAATAGAACCAGCATTTCTAATATTCTTGACTTCTTTATTTTTATTTTTTAAAAGATTTATTTATTTATTTTTAGAGAAAGGGGAAGGGAAGGAGAAAGAGTGTGAGAGAAATATCAATGTGCAAGAGACACACATTGATTGGTTGCCTCTCACACGCCCCAAACTTGTGACCTGGTCCACAACCCAGGAATGTACGCTGATCAGGAATTGAACCAGCGACCTTTGATTGGCAGGCTGGCCCTCAATCCACTGAGCCACACCAGCCACGGTTATATACCCAATTTTTATCACTCTTTTTTTCTTTATTTTACTGATCCATATTGATTTCACTAAAAATTTATTTTAACTGGTCTTTTTTTCTCCCTCTACCATTGTAGGGGACTGCTTCTTGTGGTTTGGGAATTGCAGCCCAAGCCATGAGCCAGCCCCGCCCCCTCCACCCCCACTTGGGAAGGCCTCTAGGTCTCAGCGGAAATCTGATAGACTATGTGGCAGACAGGACAGAGACCACTCAGAGGGTTCCCATGGGAATTAGATTTAAAGAATGCATATTATGCTTTAGAGCTTGTTCCACTTTTCTTATCTCTTAGTTAAATTAACTATAAACAGTCTGTAGCTAAAAATGTTTGAAGCCTTGCACCTGATGTCAGCATGGTGTCGGGATGTTTAGCAGACCCTGACACAGACTGGCCACTGTGTTCTTTATATTGATGTCTGTAATCAGTAACTGTCAACTGTAACCCAAGTGTCGGAAAGCTTACTGATGACTCATAAATCTTGACCTTGTATCTCCTGAATCCCCTTCTCAATAAAAGGTGCGGGGAATGGGAATCTTGCACTTTTCTACACTAGAGAGATTAGCCACCTCCCATTCCCCCGAGACAAAAACAGCGTCCTGGATAAATTTGTTCCACCATGGTCGTGAAACCTCTGCTGGACAGGGAGTTTCCAACTGAGCTGGGGTGTTGGAGGCACCTCTGCCTCATACTATCGCCACCATATCCCTTAAGTCTTTTTTCTTCTTTTAGCAAGAATATTTTAAACTTAAGATTTAATTCTGTCATTCTTTTGTTTAAAATCTTTCCATGGTTTTCCAAAGCCATGAACTCTTCCACAGGACCCTTCATGCTCTCAGCACAGCCTAACTCTCCAGGCTCATCCTTTGCCACTTACCCCTTCAACCTCCCACGCAGTTCATCTTTTATTCACTTTCTTCTTCCCCCAGTCCTCAAAAGGTTTCCCCTCCTCCAACACATGAACTCTTATTTTGGTCTAATTAACTCCTATTCATCCTGAACTGTCACCGTAAACTTTACCCACTTGGAAATGTCTTTCACACCCAACATCATTCCTCAGACCAATCCATGTCCTTCTGTTAAGTAATCTCATAGCCTTCTTCACATTTTTTGTTACAACTCTTAATATTAAAGATTTGTGGTTCTGTGCAAGTAATAGGGGAGTGTGAATTGGGTCCGTTTTGCTTGCCATTATATCCCCTGCACCAGATATGGGGCCTGGCCCAGAGCGGGCCTTCAATATATACTTGTTGGTGTTAAATGAAAGAAGAGTGAAAGAAGAGTGTCTCCTTGTTCATGAGTGTATGTATGCAGTACATAAGATGGTGAGGGATTTGGGCTCATTCAGAAGCCTATCTTATATGTAAACCATTTCTAGCAAGCTACATTTGATATTTTAAGGATCTAAAATAGGCCTACATTAATTTTCACTCAATATTGAAATCTGAGCTTCCAGGGTAGAATGTGAATTTGTTATCTTTGATATTTAAATTAATTTTACATTTGCATTCATAGTCACATTTTTATTTCAGTTCCTTCCCTTCACACTCAAGTGAAAACGAGCTATATTGTATATCGACATATTGGGCTGGCCAAAAATCTGTATAATCTTTTTCTGTAAAATAAAAGACACATTTTTCATTTTCACAAATATCTTTATTGATTTGGATATTTTGAGTATGTCAACTAACTCCTGCTATTGGCTTCTAGAGGGTAGAGGCCAGGGGTGGGGCTAAACATCTTCCAATGCATAAGACAGCCTCACAGCAAAGAATGATTTGACCAAAATGTCAATAGTACCAAGAAACTTCGTAAAACACTTTTGACATATTTGATCAGTCACAGAACCTTTTCAATATTCTGCACAAATCACTTTTTGTGTTTCAGTTTTGTTTTTTTACACTTCTTGAAATAATAAAGCATAATACACTGAAAATGTGTATGTTCTTCCATCTTCAATATTAAAATATTTACACAAAAATTCACCAATTTTAATAAGTTTTTTAAAATGCACACTGATATGACAGCTCTCACAATACAATCTAATAAAATTGTACAGAAAAAACTGAACAAATTTTTGGCCAACCCAATATCTTGTCTTCTACTTATGCTTCAACTCATTGCTATCTGGCTTTAAACTTTATTTTTGCATTGAAACAGTTTTGTGTGTCTCAGCCCACCCAATCAGCTAGGAATGTCTTAGGGGCTACTCATGTGGGCCCATATCACTTGTGGCATACCCATAGACATTCCCCCCAAATGGAGCCAATATTGTGGCTGAACCAGCTCTTGTGGTTTCTATTATGACTGCAAGATGCACCTTATCAACAACCACCCAGGAACTTTGGAAGAAACAGGTTTATTAGTCACAAGTCCTGGAGGGCCACACAGCAAGGTCAGGAGGGGAGAGAGAGATAAGGAATAGAACTTGGGGTTCTGCATTTATTAGGGGTCAGGAAAGGGTGCTAAGACTTTTGCAGGTTCATTCTTTATTGCTGAATTTAAAACAAAAGAGTGGGAATGAAAATATGGAAAAGAAAAGAACAGGATCATTCAAGTGTTCGGTTAACTAAGTCACCCTGGTATTTCTAAGATGGGAACTTTGAGGAGGAGGGCTAGTTCCTGAACTAGCTATGTAGCTGGTACGTGTTTATTCCAGTTGGGTGTCTTTGAAATGGAAGCTTTGGCAATCAAAAGGTACTTACATTACAATGTCAGGTACTTACATTACATTAAAAAAGCTACTGGTCAAGCATATAGATTACACTGACCCTTCTCCATTTACCTTGTTGTAGATACTGACAACTTCCAAATTATAAATCTACCACATTCATTTTAGTCATGATCTCACTTGACTCCCAAGGAGAATTTGACATAATCAGCCAAACTCTTCCCCTGTGATTCTATTAGACCCTTTTTCTCACTTACCTCTTCATGTCTGAGCCACCTTCTTCTGATCATCTTGCACTTTAACCTCCGCAAAGGGGGGAGTTAAAAAAAAAAAAAAAGACCATATAAATTTCCCAACCATATCACACTCTTTCATGCTTTTGTCTTTTGCACATGCTGCTTCCTATTTCTGGAAATCCCTTCCCCTGTTTATGTCAACCTTGCTGCCTGCTGAAACAAAATTCTAGGACCAAGAAGGAGCTGCTCCTGCCTGGGGGATTGCATCAGCAAAGCCAGTCTTAGGTAACTTTGCTGTCCCTGTAAATGGTCCACTTGACCGGAAACACAGCATACCCAGTCAGCCAACCCCCAAATGACAAGCCAACCCTGGGCTCTCTATTTACTTCCTTGTTCTTCATTTATTTTCTGTTTTTTCCTTTCCTTGTTTTCTGTTCTTTAGCCTATAAAAACTTCTTGCCTTCCAATCTTTGGGAACAAAGACAGCCCTTTTTATAAAGTGATTAACAAAGTTAGTTTGTATCACCTAAATGTCTTATTTAATCATTTTTAACAGATGTTAGCTACTGTAGGACTAGAGATTTACACTCTGGAAAACATGGTGTTCTATGCTTTGTATCCTTTTTCTGTACATGAGTTTATTTAGGGGCCCTTTAATTTTCAAAATAAAATTCCTATGGAAAAAAATATTGTCTTCATTAGGCTAAGAGAAACAAAGATATAGAGTTTTGATTTGTTGACTTTGAAACCAGTGTCATTGATTCATTGATTATTTGGTATGTTTCTGGACCCCACAACTTTAAAAATGGGCACAAAAGTCTAGTTAAAAATAAAAATATGTCACTTCTGAGCTATGGGAGTGTAGGATTACAGAGGACTGACTATCCTCCCAAATGAAATTTCCTTCCACTGAAAACACAGGCCAGTCCCCTGGTTGGTATGTCAGCTTCATCAGTGTCCTCCTGGTCTGAATTCATAAAAGGTCTCTAAAAAACTTTCAAGGTCGCGGATCACAGCACATCCCCAGAGTGCTTGTACCCATCAGCCCCTCCTCTCTAACCTATTTGTCCTGACAACTGGCTGACTGAGTATATTTCCATTCTGATGAAATGCTGGTGCAACCCAGAGAGCCCAGATCCCAGGCCTCCTGTTTCTTCCCACTGTCACTCACAGGACCCTTCCTTAGAATGTCCCTCAGGGTTTTATCCTTCATGAGTCACCCTTTCCTCTCTGGATACCCTTTTAAACTTTTTCAATCTTCCACTTTGAAAAGAGAAAAGGAGAGTTAGAAACAGTGGTTTCAAGGGTGGGTCAGGTGCTCTCCTGGGGCCTGGTTTGATGCTGGGCAGGGAAATACTGGTGAGAGACTGCAGAGGGATTCAGTGGGACTTCCCTTCCCTTCAGAGATTGACCTCTTGGAGCTCTTCTGTACTCTAATTTCCAAAAGTTTTTTGCTTGTTCAACGACTTTCGGGAAGCTTTTTCGTCACAGAAGTCCGCTTTACTGTAATTAAGGAGTGTTTTAGATAAAAATAATTTCCTTGATCTTTATGCTTTCATTAAAATTCACCCAAATCAGCCATGTCTGTTCTAAAAATGAGCGTGGGAGTTGTCATTTTCCATCCTTTTCTTGGAAATTACACAAACATCACAAGGAGACCACGAAACAGGAATGCAGTCCAGATGAAACCGGAAAGCGCATAGTAAGTTAAGGCACTGCCAACACAATCAGAAACCAAATGGGGGATGTTCAGGGAAGGACACAATGAGAGGACTCCAGCCTCAGAAAGCTCTGCTCCTTAAACCTCTCTGAGGGGAGAACACAGAATGCAGAGTGAACCCTGGGCCTGTGAGAGTAGGTAGTTGCCCAGCTGTAGACAAAAAGTGTTTGCTAGAAGCTGAGGCCCTAACAAGAGGCTGGACTTCACACTAACAGTCCCAAAGTCTTGGAGAGTTCTCCAAGGCTGCCTGCCACTTGGTCCAAGCCCCTCTGCTACATGAATCTTCTGCTGGTTGCCCACCCCCCCAAACTGTGTCACATAGTTCATTTTTATTTCTTCCTTTTGACTTCCTCTGCAGCCTCTCTTCTTCCAAGACTCTTCCGTTCTTTCCAGGCAAACAGCCATTGGTTTTACTGTTTCCATTTAGTGCTTATCTTCATCTAAGTTGACTTTTAAGTTTTGCATAACTATAGAAGTTTCTGACATTAAAAATCAGTCTTGAATCTCACCCAAAAGCCATTCATTCTATAAAAAATGATTCACAGAAAACCAATTTGCTGAAGAACCAGTGTGTTTAATGACATTTCTTTGAATACACAAAAATACAAAAAAAATACTAAAAGTTTATATAAAAACTTTTAAAGGAAAATTTCTTGAATATGCAAATATTCAAGAATATATATTTTGTATGACTATGTTAATAAATATATTCTTCTTGAATATATTCAATGAAACTCTTACATAAATACATTCCATTTAGCCAATTTTAAGAAATGTTAATTTATTAAAAGTTAAGACTAGTTTAGCCTTCTTATGAATATAGTCTTTTAAATATATTCATAAATATATATTTTAAATATATTCATAAATTTATTTTTAAATTTATTTCAGCTTTATAGAAGTATAATTGACAAATAAATTTGTAAGATAGTTAAAGTGTGCATTGTGGTTATTCAGTTTACATATACATTGTGAAAGGATTTCCTCCATTTGTTAACAGATCACGTATTTACCCCATGTTTTAGTAGTGAGAGTATTTTTATTCTACTTATTAAAAAATGTCAATTACGCAATACAGTGTTATCATCTATAGTCACCATGTTTTAATTTACACCCTCGGAATTTATTCATCTTTTAGCTGAAAGTCTGTACCCTTTTACCAATCTTTTCCAATTTTTCCCCTCTTTCCACCTGACCCAGCCAACCAAGCCTCTGGCAACCACTTTTGTACTCCCTGTTTCTATGAGTTTGACTTTTTCTTTTTCCTTCTTCCTCTTTTTAGATTAAGTATATAAATGATACCATCAGTATTTGTCTTTTTTGTCTGGCTTATTTCACTTTACACAATGTCATCAATATCCATTCATGTTGTCACAAATAGCAGGATTTTCTTCCTTCTCATGGCTGAGTAATAGTCCATTGTATATACATACCACATCTTCATCCATTCATTTACTGATGGACACTTATGCTGCTTCCTTCCATATCTTGGCTATTGTGAATAATGTTGCAATGAACATGGAAGTGCAAATATTTCTTCGATATTCTGTTTTTATTTTTATTTTTGCATATATATACCCAGAAGTGAGATTTTTGGGTCATATGGTAGTTTTATTTTTAATTTTATTGAGGAGCTTCCATTCTGTTTAATAATATACACTTGAATATATTTCATACATTATGCTTATGAATACATCCCATATTTCAGAATTTCAGTTTGAATTTTCCAGTTTCAAACTATTTTTTTTTTTTTTTTTTGCAAATTCTTTTGAAGTTACTTTCTGTCTTATAAGCATTTTAGCATTTTTAGGGTTTAGGTTTTGCTGTGTGAATAATGATCAAAGTTATGAAAGTAACACAAAATAATTCCTTTGTGTAGAAGGTTTATTACAATTAATATGGCATGGAGTATTTGTAACATTTTTCATGGATCTTGGTATTTTTACTCATATTGAGTATATCACGAACACAGAAATAAGCAAAAATACTACAATTATGTAGCTCAATGAATTTTAACATATGTTTAATGCCTGTGTAACAGATCCAGATATCCGGCGGCGGCAGCCGTCCGTCTTGAGAGACGATGGTGTAGCTTCTTAAGAGTCTATCTGCACCGCCGAGAATGGCTGTGCAGTCCGACTCGGGAGTGACACGGTATCTGTCTCCTCCCGTGTTGAATCGACATCTTGCGATGACGCTGGAGTGTCCTCTCCAGTGAAGCTGAAGCTACAGAGCCTGGGCAGGGTGATATGGAGGGTCTGCTGTTGCCCATGCAGCAGACCCCCCCTCTCTTCGCAGCTGAAGGGTCCAAGGGAAAGACGAGTCAATACAGCTTGGCTTCAGGTGCGCCGCAGGAGTTGCCGGTGTTGACTACAACGTCAAACCGCCTTAGGGACTCCGGCTCCGGATTTTCTGTCGGGGTTTACTCCCTTAGCCTTTCCCCTGAAGAGGTATGCCGCACGGAGGTTTTTTTTTTTTTGGAGTCAGAGTTTTCCTTCTTTGATGTGCCCTGACTGGAAGATCGAACCAGCGACACTTAGCTCGCAGGCCGACGCTCAATCCACTGAGCCAAACCAGCCAGGGAAGATCCAGATATAGAACACTTAGAACTATGAGAAAGCCCTCTCTCTGTAACCCCTTTCTAGTCCATAACTCTTGAGACCTCTATCTGACCTCTTTTGTGACCTCTATCACTGTAGATTAGTTTTATCCTGGAACACAGTGTTGAGAGGACTCTGAGGAGTGTTTAGCAGCACATTGCTACCCTTGACTTAGATCAAGATGTTGAAAGACAGGTAAATAAAAAATTAAAGAAGGTTGACAGTATTTAGTGGTTATATTTTGCTCAGTTGCCTTAAGAAAACCCAGATCAACAAAAATATGTTGAATAACTATATGTCTGGGAATGCATGATGTAATATATCCACAGAAACAAAATAGCAGACGACATTGTACTATTCAGGAATGTATAATAAAGACAAGGAGGCAAGGCATATACACAAAACTAAATAATAGTATGTAATTTCATACCTAAATGGTAGAGGAAGCAAATGTTACAAAATAGGATGATTAAAATATGCTGTTGCTGTTGAGGAAAAGTTCATTGAGCAGTGCTCTTAGAACTGTGAATCTCAATACATTAAGTCATTAATTTGGTTTGATAGGGCTACCATGACAAAGAACTGTGGGTTGGGTGGCTTAAACAACAGCAGTTTATTTTCTCACAATCATGGACTAGAAGTCCAAGATCAAAGTGTTAGCAGGGTTGCATTTTTCTGAAACCACTCTCCTTGGCTTATATCTATCATCATCCTTTGGTGTCTTTACATGGCCTCCCCTTTATGAGCGTGTATGTCCTAAGTTCCTAATAAGGAAACCAGTCACATTGGATTAGGCCCACCCCCAATGACCTCATTTAACTTTAATTACCACATGTAAAATCCTATCTTCAAATACAATTACATTCTGAGGTACTTGGGGTTTGGACTTCAAAATATAAGTTCTAGGGGGACACAATTCAGCCCATAACAGACATCATCATGAAAGCAATTTATAGTCTATTGTACAAACAATCACAGAGGACCCAGGAATAAACTAATATTTGAATAGGTGGAAATACGGAGGGAGGGTTATATAGGAACAGAGTGAAGAGGAGATAAAAGGATACCAAACAACATTTCCTTGGGAGACTAATAGAACTCGCCTGGTTGGAAGTAAACTCTTAAGCCAAGATATAGTTAGACCTTAGGGTTGGATCATCGCATAGTCTTGAGGGTCAAACTAAGGACATGGACTTTCATGTTAGAAAAGGAGAATTTTAAGCAGTAGTGCCTTTGCTAATTTATAAAGATACTCTGGTGGTATAATTGGAGAAGGGAATGTCTAGAAGCAAGAAGATGGTTTGGAGGTTGTTAAATTTCTCTGGCATAGATTGAGCAGGGTCTAAAACAACCTGGTGACAGTGGAAGTAGAAAAAGAAAGATGACTGCCAGATATATGCAGAAAAAAATGATCAGTAAGACTGTTGACTGAATAAATATAGAAGACGGAGGAAGATACCTAGTGGACATGAAAGGAGTTCTGCATTCAAGGAAGTATGTACAAGTGTGTGTCTAATAGAGTAGCCACTAGCCAAATGTGGATATTTAAATTAAAATTAATTAAAAGTAATAAAAATTCAATCTCTCAAAAACACCAGCCACATTCCAAGCACTTAATAGTCATGATGTGGCTATTGGCTATAACCCTGAGTAACACAGATATGGAACATCCTCCATTACAGACATTTCTATTGGGCAGAGTTAAAGGGTATTGTCGAGAATTTCCTTTTGAGTTGCTAGCTGAGCATCCATGTTTTTCATACTCAGAGGCATTTTCAGCTATAACCTTGATAAAAATTTTTATAATCATTAGAAAATCCTGTCTGTTCTCAAATCATTCACTCATTAGACTATTCAAATTTTACCATTAGTTTCCATTGTTTGGTTTAATTAAGCCCCACAGAGATCCGCTTAAATTCCAAATACTACAAAAGAGACATGAGAAAACTAGCATCAAGGAGCTTTAAAATTACCTTTTTAATGTGTGAAAGGTAAAGAAAAATATGGTGCTTTGTAGAGTTAGTACCAACTTCTAAGCGCCCATCAGAAGCAGGAAGAGTTAATTAGCTACTTTATGGAAAGAAAACGGAAGCCCCAAACAGTCAGCTTCTTGGAGGAAAAACAGGCTCTAAAGGCCTGAGTTTCTGCTCAAGAGCTGGTTTGAAGAAGAGGGAAATGTTTGCATATATTCACTAATTTCATTCTGTGAGGTAGTTATTATTTTTTTCATTTTATAGCAGGAACAAAGGTGTGTGGAGAAATCCACTAACTTGGTCAAGGTCATTTACCTTATAAGTGACCGAGCCAGGATGTGCACTCGGATCTTTTGACTAATTTCATTGTTTTCTCATGCTTTAGCTGCCTCTTCATGGGCACACAAGTGTCTTAGGTTACTTGCTGGTTGAGTGATGGGCTAGATCAATTAATTGAGTTTTTATTGGGGAACTAGTATGTCCTGAGAATGTCTTCTTTTTATCTATCTTGAAAGTGGTTGGTACCAAAAAGTTTAGTGTATGAGCAACACTTGGCAAACCGGTAACGTTAAAAAAATTCACTCTATTTTACCAGCTTGGTCTTGTTTAGTGTCTGCTGTGGACCAGCTTTTATGACTGAGTTTATCATCATCACCTACTGAGATATACTTTATTCGCTGGAATTTCTCCACTTTTACTGGCTGAGCTAATACCCTCAAACTTAATCCAATTAAGAAACCCCAAAATATAGAAAAATCACTTGGGCACCTAGTGATTTGAGCATGAAGCATTATCACAGTACACAATATCACATGGGGTGCGAGTAAAGCTGGGGACTAATGAAATTGACATGTATGCCAATGTTCTGTAATTTTTTTTCAGGTTTTCAGGCAACATGATTTAGGATTCTTAATGAGTTATATTACTGCCAGAAAAATATTTGGATTTATTTTATAGGGGTTTATAGTTTAGCTCATATGTAGGTGACATCATCCCAGATGAGAGTTCTCTAATTATTATTACATGTGTTCTCCCCATTTGCAGCATTAATGATGTGGTAGTAAAAATCCTGCCAAAATTTCATTGAGGCCATGAGTAACTTGCTTTCCAGATGTATTATCCATGACAAAATGTTGGGAATTAATTTTTCTTGTAGGTTTCAGCAATAAGAAGCCTGGGTGTTATTCTTGGAAAGTTGCATAAAGGACATCATATAACTAGAATGTGTTGGGGGCAGTGCTGCCTGCCTCTGGACAAAACTAGATGAAGCAAGGAAGAGAAAATATTTTTTAAAAAATTCTGTTCACAATCCCACATCTCTAGTACCAATACCCAGCGGATATCCAAAGCCAGAATCCTGTAAGAATTGGAAAAAAGGCATTGAATTCAATATGTGGTAAGACTCAGAATTAGGGAGCATAGTGGGTGCTAACCATAGACCACATAATAGAGAATAATGTGAAAGAGTATTTTCTCAGTGCGGGGTATTATATTCTCATCTAGCTGTGGTTAAATTATCAACTTTCCACTTCCGGCAGATTTTGTAGTTTCCGGATCTGCTTATCAGAGATAAGAATTCCATTAAAGGGATTTCTATGCCAATGATATGGCTTTTCTTGTCTTGTCAAATGCAGCTAGTTTTGATCTTCTCATTTACTGAAGCCCAGGCATCGGTGTCTGTGAAGCTGCCTGTTTCTTGGTAGATAGAGGAAAAATGGAATGCTCTTTGATGGATTAGAATAATTCCTTCTAGGGACCACCAGTCTTAGGAGATGCTCCTGATTCACATTGATCACAAGTTTGAGCTTCTCTGACTTGAGCTCCTTTGTTTCTCTTCATATCCACTTGAAATTGCCCACTTTTAATATCAACAACCATTCTTTTTTTTCCTTGTCAGGTGAGGTACCGTTTTCTCCTTTTACAGGCTCATCCCCAGCCCTGGGTGCTGGCATGTGAGTATACCTGGCAGCTTCCTCCTGGCTGGGTCTCCTTCTCTTGCAAATGTCTCTCTGCTCTCTTCATTGGCCCCTTTCTCTTTACATATTAATATTGTATTTTCCTGCAGCTTTTTTTCTTTGACTCTCTTTCTTGCCCTTGGTAAGGCATCTCGCTCACTTCATCTCCTGCTTTTTACAGTTGGCTTCCATATTAATTTCCAGCCTTAAGCATTCATTCTATATATTCCTCTATATTTCTTTTTTTAAAAATGGTTTTAACAGAAAATTTTAGATGTACACAAAGTAGAAAGAATAATACAATAAATTCCCATGTGGCCATCACCTAGCTTAAAAATTATCAATATTTTGCCAATCTTGTTTCATACATTCCTAATAACTCCTTAATTTAATATTTAGATTTAGAAGTTTGATTAGATTCAGTTCAATTTTTAAGGGAAGAATAGATCATGCATAAGTGGTGCTGTGTATTTTCTAATGAATCATTTAATTGGGCATGTAATAATTTGTTTTATATTATTCATGCTAATGTTGTTCATTGGGTTCTGTTTATGTCAACCTGACCTATTCATTGTCAAGTTCCCTAGCAACTTAATGATTTTAGCATCTTTTAATTATCTTTGTTTAGATCCACTGTTTCATGAAGGGATTGAAAAATTGTGATTTTTAATAATTTTGTTATTTCTCCTTATTTACTTGTAATTCTTCCATAAGAACATTCCTTGATGAATGCTCTAGTTACCCGGAAATAAAATTCATACAAAAAGATAATATGCATATCTTATTTATTCCATTTTTATAAATTTTCAGAGTAATTATTTGATGTCTTAGCAACCATCACTGGTGATAATAAATTTTTTATTTTTTTTCTGAAGGGGTCTATTTCATTATGATCCCATGGGGAAAAATATGTCTATAGATGTAATGTGCTTCATTTTTGTTGCAGTCATTGTTCTTTTTTGCTGCTCATATTGGTGCAGATTATGTTGTGAGAGCCCCCTTGAAGTGGGATCCTGTGTGCCTTTGATATACCTTTCGTTTTCGCTAGCATTCTTGCTTTCCAGTGTGACAGGTTATTCCAAGTAAATCCTGTACATTTCTGCTCCAGAACTGGAAGCAATATTTTATAAAACATGCCTAGTTTCTTTTAGAGAGAAGTGGTATTTACAGACCATAATATGGGTCTTAGGAATATTCTTTTTAACTGGGTCATCTCTTCTAGGCCTTTTCAATGGAAAGTGCTAGGATATACCTCTCACTCGTTTATTTTAAAGATT
The DNA here is from genome assembly GCF_987537825.1 of Furipterus horrens. Classification (NCBI taxonomy): domain Eukaryota; kingdom Metazoa; phylum Chordata; class Mammalia; order Chiroptera; family Furipteridae; genus Furipterus; species Furipterus horrens. The sequence goes on from NW_028327176.1 coordinate 177,743,583, forward strand.
AATATAAATCATATTAATAGTTCCAATTTAAATATAAGATTACATGATTTTTACCAAAATTCTTTGTTTATATATTTGTATCTCTTTTCTTTTACCCTAACAATCTTGAATCCTAATGATATTAACATAATTACTTATTGGTTTCATCATATAAAGCGCCTATAATGATTTGAAAACAATTTCAATTTTTTTTAACAAGTCTACAAACTTGTTTCAAATTTTGTTGCAGTTATTTTGGGTCCTGGAATATATTCCACTAGAGAGCTGCAGTTAAAGTGCTATTTTAAAAGATCATGAGGTAATTTATTTTCCTGTTCTTAATTGCAATGTCAGACTGATATACAGTACAATTATTTATTTGCTTCGGTCTGCTTTTGGCATGAGGAAATTTTTCCTCTTTAATTAATGTAATTAATTAATATTTAATTAAGTAGAACATTTTATATGGTTCCAAAGTCAAAATTATATAACAATATACATTCAGAAAAGCTTGCTTTTATCCTTGTCTTATCCAACCTTCATTGGTAGCCTTCTTATTAGTTTTTCATTTATTCTTCCATTAAATAATTATAAGAGTAAAAGACAATTATGCATATAAATTTATATTCTCCTTTTCCTCACACAAAAGTTGGCAAGCTATTAATATTTTTTTGGCAGCTACAATTTCTTATTTCACCATACTATACCCTGGAGATTACCCGTATGTAGACATCTTCCTCATCCCTTTATGTAGTTGCATAGTACTCCCTGAAGTGGATGTAAATCAATATACTTGTTCAATCAGACCTTTATTGCTGGACATTTGTGTCTTCAGTGTATCATATCATTTAACATCATACCTCTTCAGGGGAAAGGCTAAGGGAGTAAACCCCGACAGAAAATCCGGAGCCGGAGTCCCTAAGGCGGTTTGACGTTGTAGTCAACACCGGCAACTCCTGCGGCGCACCTGAAGCCAAGCTGTATTGACTCCGTCTTTCCCTTGGACCCTTCAGCTGCGAAGAGAGGGGGGGTCTGCTGCATGGGCAACAGCAGACCCTCCATATCACCCTGCCCAGGCTCTGTAGCTTCAGCTTCACTGGAGAGGACACTCCAGCGTCATCGCAAGATGTCGATTCAACACGGGAGGAGACAGATACCGTGTCACTCCCGAGTCGGACTGCACAGCCATTCTCGGCGGTGCAGATAGACTCTTAAGAAGCTACACCATCGTCTCTCGAGACGGACGGCTGCCGACGACGATTATCCATGTCATTTTTACCACTGTATTTTTCAGAGAGATTCTTATGAGTGGGATTGCTAGGTCAATGGAAGATGAATATACTTATAATTTGGTTACATTTTGTCGAATTTTCCTTCATGTAGATTATATAATTTTGTATTCCCACCAACAATGCATTAAGTTACTTGTTTCCTCACAGTCTTATCAAAAGCGACTACTGGATTTTACCAATCTCATAGGTGGAAAGTGGTTTTGTAGAGTTAAAATTTGTATCTCACTTACTGTGAGCGAAGTTAATCATTGTTTTCTGTGTTTAAAGGTCAAGTAAATTAATTTTTCTGTAGACTGTTCATTCATACCCCTAGCTTATTTTTTGTGTTTCTATTTTTCTTTTTTTAATTATCTATTTTCAGGACTCCTTCATGTATTAAAAATGTTGACCTTTTGTTACAAGTTTCCAAAATATTATATCAAATTTGCCATTTGTCTTTAGATTTTACTTACAGTGTTTTTTCATTCAAAAGTTTTCACAGTTACATTGTTATATTTATTATTATTTTCAATTACTTCTAGACTTTTAATTACCTATTTTATTTACCAGTACTGGTTTCAATTTTACATTTAGATCTCTGATTCCTTATATTTCTGCATTTTTCAAAGTCAGTATATCAAAAAAAATTTTCTTTTTTTCCCCTTCTCTCTAAGCTTTCTTTCTTTTCTTGACTTCCTTCTTTCTATTAATTACTTCCCATGATATTCTTGTCACTTGAGCCCTAAATCTCAGGTCATTTTTGATTTATTGCTTGCCCTTCTTACCTCTGAATAGACTTCTTAAAATTCTTTTGTGATTTTTCTCACCTAGTACACCAGAATGCCATAGAATATTGTTAAGATCTTAGAAAAAAAGTAATAAAATTTAGACTCATTTATAATTAGATATTGGGTTTATTTTAGCTTAAAAGTATAATAAATCAAATATAGTATATATTGGCCAGTAATACTCAACTGGAGGAAAAATCAATTGGTTTTCTTAAGTATGATAAATCAAACTAATTATTAATAGAACCCAAATTCTCTGAACAGATTTTAGAGAAAATAGATCTGTAAAAAATAAATTTTTTATGACAGTTTAGGTAAGATGGACAACTCATGGACCCTGCCTGCTTCTGATAAACAGTTAACTCAGGAATGGAGCAACTGACTGGCATATCTTGTTTGATTTACGAAAAATCCTTGAGAAAAATTATCCAACAATTATCAACTCATGGTTCAGTAGAAGTTATCAGCATCAAAAGTGTTTAAAGTTACATCCAATTTGTAGAAGAACACCAAACTAGGGGTTTGGCAATTGACTATGGTTTGTTTTGGCCTAGGACACCTAATAAATAGGCTTATTTCCTTTTTAAAATGACGTTTGAAGATCAGTGTGGGAATTCTTTTTAATTCGCATATGTTATTGCCTAATTTTTTAAGAAATCCTGATGACCAATGATATTTGTTAACTGTTTTTTAAGGCAAAATAAAACTTCTAGAGAGCTTTAGAAGTCATTATGTTGTTAGTGGTCTGTGTAGATAATAAAATTTGTGGTAAACAAAATCAGAATTTTATTTTCATGACTATTCATGATAGTTTACACAGTTTTAAGGTCACTGATGCATATATACAAAAGAATATGAGCAGTTTTACAGGTAGTCTATCAAGATAGAGTAAATATTCTGTGTTAAAAGAGTAACTGCTTTCTTGTTTTTAGTTTATCATCTTTGCACTTGAAAGAAGGCTCTTAACTGTTAGCAATTGAGCAAAGTGAGGTTAGTTTTTAAAAATATTATTATAAAAGAATAACACCAAGAACCAGAAAACTTCTTCACTGGTGATTTTTAGAAACAAAGTAAAAAAAAATTTAGAGTTAAAAATTTGTAATTCAAATGGACCATTGATTAAGAAAAACTATAAAAATCAAAAATTATCAATTTTGTGATTTCACTAATGATAATAAAAAATAAATGCCCAAAGGTGTAAGAACATTACATAAACCAAAGGAAATAATGCACTGTTAATAGCTTTCTAGTCATTGCTGCCTCGCTGTCAGCCTCTTGTCTATTATTCTACTCCAGGTCATTTTGTGCCGGTCAGTGCTGTAGCAATTTGTACATGATTTGTTCTTGACAAACAAGTGATGTGCATAGAACCAATTTTAGTCCTGGTCGTACACTGTGATTTGTGAAGAATCAGTGACACTGTTTCTCCCATTGTCTAAGCTCGATACTGAGCTTTCAGGTAAATTTTAGGTAAGTTGGCTTTGTTTGTGTGCTATAATTTCTCAAGCATCCATTCGTACACATTATCCAACACAAATAAAACTGAAGTGTGGACATTCATAAACGTTGTTATTTTAAATTGCATAGCAGAGCTCATATAACTTCCTTATGAAGCAAAAATGGCCTAAAAATAAATCTAAAGCTTTTTTTGTTCCAAGGGATTGCTGTTTCTATCAATATAGTAATTTAAATAATATGAATGATTTTTCTGATTGAAATAAGTAAAATGCTAGATAAAATGTATTTTGGAAATCTTTCTAAACATACTGATAAAAAATGAAGACTAAGCTGAGACAAAACCAAAGTTAAACAGAAATGCTGCAAGTGAAGCAAATGTTGATACTTGATTTTACTCTGAAATTATTTGCACTGAGAATTGTAGCTTCCTTCTGAATGCTATACAAGCAAAGAGGGTGATACAAGGCCCCACAACTATATATATAGTATGAATGCAATGTGGAACCTCAACTGGATCATGGAACAATTATATATATATATACACACACACATTGCTATATGGTTATATATTATATATGTAACATATGTACACATATCTATATTACATGTAATTTCAAAGGCAAGTAATAGAAGTGAAATGTAAGAGAAAAAATATAAGAGATAATGAATAAGACTATTATCACAATTGTTGAAAGGTACCTATTCTAAGATGTACAGAATCCAATGAATTACAAACAGGAAAAAATCCACACATAGATACATCATCATTATAAAGCTGAATATCAATAAAAAATATCTTTAAGAAAGACAAAGAAAACAACAGACCACTTACAGGGGAACAGAAATTGTACTAATTTCTAATTTTTCAAAATCAGCAATAAAAGCCAGAAGACAACAGAATATTATCTTCAATATGCTATATATATTTAAAAATACCTCACTGACAGCTAAGTATTTATCTCAAGAAAAACTATTTTTTATGAATGAGGACAAAATAATGACATTTCAGAGCCAAACAAAGACTGATGAATTTATTACCAAAAGATACAAGGAAATTCGAAGCATGCCTTCAAGAAGGTAAATGTTTCTAGGTAAAGCATTTAACATGAGCATATAGAAGGTGAATAAGGACTTCTGGCCAAGATGGAGACCTAGACAGACATGCTGTGTCTCCCTCCACAACTAAGAAGGAGTACAATTATCTCAAAACTAGAGACAACCAGAAGTTCCAGAAAATCAAGCTACATGGAAGTCCAGCAAACAAAAATATAAAGAATAAATATTCATCCAGACAGATAGGAGGGGTGGAGCTGGGGCGGAAAGGACATGGTGTGGTGGCAGCTGCGGCAGCAGCAGCAGTGGCAGTGGCAGGCTGGCAGAAAGCTCAGTCACATATTTTAAAAATTTGGGAGGGACTCCTGGGGAGCACTCTCAGCACCAGAGCAGCCCACGGAGCTCATGGTCCCTGCGCCGGGGAAAATAAAAGCCTCATTGCTTTTTACTGTGCAAACCAGGGGGGGTTGGGGCAGAGGAAGAAACTGCCAGTCTTTCAGCAGAGTATGCTTGTTTAAAGGGCCCCCATGGTCCTAGAACGTCTGCAGACCCACCTATCCTGGGAACGATGGCCAGGGCAACAGCTAGAGAGGTGCCAGTCCCATGCAAAGTGGGAGAAGTACTGGAAAAGAGGCAAATACTAAACAAGAGGCATTGTTCACTCTCAAACCCCTCCCCCCCCACAGTACCACAATGTGGTGAAACGGGTTGCTCTGTACTGATGAATCCCTAAAGCTCTACACCTTACAATGTAACAGGTGTGACAGCTCTATCTAAGACACAGAGGCAAAGAAACACAGGAACCTGTCAAGATGAGGACACAGAGAACTATGGCCCAAAAGGGGGGATGGATCAAGGTTCCAGAGGGAGAACCTAAGTGACGAGGAAATAGTCAACCTAACAAATGCAGAGTTCAAAACACTGCTGATAAAGATGCTCACAGGCTTGATAGATATACTTAAATATGGCAAAGGCATAAGGGAAGAAGTGAAGGCTATGCTAAATGAAACAAAGGAAAATCCACACAAAACCAATGGTGAAGGGAAGGAAACTAGGATTCACATCAATGATTTGGAACATAAGGAAGAAATAAATAGTCAACCAGTACAGAATGAGGAAACAAGAATTGAAAAAAAATGATGAGCAGCTTAGGAACCTCTGGGACAACTTTAAATGTGCCGACATCTGAACCATAGGGGTGCCAGGAGGAAAAGAGGAATAGCAAGAAATTGAAAACTTATATGCAAAAATAATGAAGGAAAACTCCCCAAATTTAGCAAAGGAAATAGACATAGAAGTCCAGGAAGCACAGAGAGTCCGAAACAAGCTACACTCAAAAAGGACCATACCAAGACACATCATAACTAAAATGCCAAAGGTTCAAGAGAAAGAATCTTAAAAGCAGCAAGAGAGAAACAGAGAGTTGCCTACAAAGGGGTGCCTATAAGACTCTCAGCTGACTTCTCAAAAGAAACTTTGCAGGCAAGAAGGGGCTGGCAAGTATTCAAGGTGATGAAAAGCAAGGACCTACAACTAAGATTACTCTATCCAGCAAAGCTATCATTTAGAATGGAAGGCCAGATAAAGTGTTTCCCAGACAAAGTAAAGCTAAAGAAGCTCATCATCGCCAAGGTATTATTATATGAAATGTCAAAGGGACTTACTTAAGAAAAAGATCAAAATCATGAACATTAAAATGACAACAAATGCACAACTATCAACAATTGAATCTAAAAAATAAAAACAAAACCTAACTAAGCAAACCAGAATAGGAACAGAATCATAGGTATGGGATCATATGGAGGGTTATCAGCAGGGAGGGAGAAAGGGGAAGAAATGGGGAAATGGTGCAGGATTAAGAAGCATAATTAGTTAGTACAAAATAGACAGGGGTAACTTAAGAATAACATAGGAAAGGATGAAGTCAAAGAGTTTATATGCACGACCCATGGACATGAACTAAGGGGAATGGGATTGCTGGAGGGGAAGTGGGTACTTGGCAGAGGGGAGCAAAAGGAAAAAAATTGGGACTACTTTAAGAACATAATCAATAAAATACACTTAAAAAATCATTATCACATAAAAAAGGTGAAAAAATATATTGGCAAATATGTGGGAAAGTCTAAACAACCATGAAATGTATATAATAGTAATGATAATAATAATGATTGATTTATGGGCATAATAAATGCTAGTACTAAAATCCTGGACCATAATTACATATAAGTTGAAATGGAGGCGATGGCAGTTCAAATATTTAAATTTGTTTAGATAATTTGAGAAGTGGATATGGATATTGATAAAATTTAAACTTTGTATTCATGTTAAAAGAATCAGGGTCCAAATGCAATGTGGAACCTCAATTGGATCATGGAACAATAATATAAAAAGTGTATTAGTAAAATCTAATTAAAATATGGAGTTTATTTAATAGTAATGTGCCAATGTAGTTTCTAGTTTGATAAATATACTGTGGTAATGTAAAATTAGTAGGAAAAAATTAGGTGAGGGTTACATACAAACTTATTGTAATATCTCTGTAACTTCTTCATAAATCTAAAAATACTTCAAAATAAAAACTTTATTTAAAAAACATATAGAGTAACTACTAAAAGAACAGCAAACAGCCCAGTATATTCAAACAAATGGAAGGGGAAGTGATTTAAAAGAGAGGAAAACTCAAATTTATTCAGAAGAAAGCATAAAACAAACATATATGTACACACAGATGTATGCATGTACACACACACACACACACCAAAAAAGCTAATTAATACCACAAAGTTAAGTGGGAGAAATAAAGTCAAACATATAATAATCACAATAAATATAAATGGCCTACATTCTACAGTTACAATAACAAAGACTGTCAAGTAGCTATATAAAATACCCAATAACAATGTATTTTAAATATGTATATCTAAAACACTAGATCCCAGCAAGTTTGGCAATAAAACATTAAAAAAACAGCTACTAAGCAAATATGAACCATAGTAAGGTGGTAGAAGTATATTAATATCAGACAAAATAGACTTTAAAGCAAATGTATTATTAGGGGTAGTAATATATAAAATGATTCAGTACAGTACATAAAAATAAAATTTTTATGGGCAGATATGAGAATAACATATTTTATATCTCTAATCTAGAAGCTGCAAAAAAAAGTAAGGACATAAATTCTTCCCTAGAGCCTTCAAAAGAAACACAGGGGAAAAGAAAGAAAGAAACACAGGTCTTATGGACACCTTGACTTCAGCACCAAGAGAATGATTTCAAACTTCTGACCTCAAGAATGCTACGATAATAAATTTGTGCTGTTTTAAGCTATTACATTTGTCTAATTTCTAATAGTAACAATAGAAAACTAAAACAGGTACTTCCTTTAAGAGGATACACCAACAGACTAAAAACATACTAAATGATGCTCAACCTCATTAACAGTAGAATTTAAAATAAAATGATAATGAAATGCATTTCAATACCATCAGATTAGACAGAAATAAAAAATTGGTAACCAGGTTTATGGAGAGACAAGGAGCAGTTAGAATTCCCATCCACTGCAGGGGAAGGGGTGTAAATTTAGGAAAACAATTATGTATTACTTAATAAGTGTGAGTATGTACATATCCTATAATCTAATCACTCTATTTCAAGTAGAGATCTTGAAGAAATTTTTGTATATGAATGCCTAAGACATGTATAAAATATTGGATGTAATAGCAAAAATATGAAAGTAATTTAAATGCTCTTTCACAGGAGAACGGTTAAATAGCATTGGCTTTCTTTCTATATGATAGAATATTGTATAGCAGTAAAAATAAATTAAGTAAAACTATACATATCAATGTTCATCTCAGAAACATACTGTGAGTAAGTGAGGCTTGGCAGAGAGGATTGCATACAGTGTGATTTCATTTACATAGAGTTCAAACATAGAAAAAAGTAAAACAATCTATTGTTTGTGATAGTATAATGATGAACAAAAATAGTGGAATGCGCAGCATGCATTGTTTAGTAGCAATTTTGTTTGTGCTTGTTCATCTCTTTCTGGTAGGGGAAGGCAGAAAGGAATTAAAAGCTACTTAAGGCTCAAGAGAGGAAATAACTGAATAAAAACAATAATGCTAGATCAAAATATTGTGATACTGGATTTTCTACTTCCAGCATTTTGAAAACCAAACTATTACAGAAATCAAGAAGGCAGCACTTGAGGACTGGTTTTGCTGATAAGAAGAAACTGAAATTCCTTTGTTCTAGAGAAGCATATAAACTAAACATCAAAGCCCTTGGCTACTAGAGAAAGCTGTTCTCCTCTGCATGTCTGGATAAAATCCATACATTCATAGAAACTAGTCCATGTAGACAATTGAAGGACATTATTATGGACCCTTTCTCTAAACAAAAAACAACATCTAATGCTTCAGCTGCCTTCACTAAACTGCTGAAATGATATCTCTTACTGGTATTAACTTTAATACGTAACTTTTAATGTATGAAAGAATTTTATTTTATAAGCATTCATCATTTCTCATAGTAAACCTAGCAAGGAAAGAATGTTCCTTAAATACCACAAACAGAAAACAGCAATGCGGAGAGATGACCTATCCATTAATATCAGAAGCTGGCAAGACAAACTGCTCAGTGAGCTGGAAGCTCACTTCTATCTTTGTAGAAGTTCAGGCCAATTCTTGGTTTCTTCTGTCTAGAATCACTGAATTCACCCAAATATTAGAAGATCAAAAGCCATGGAGCAGGGTGGGACAGGAGAAGCCACTGAAGGAGACAGAACTGCCCCCAAGGCAGATATTCCTGAGAAAACGATTGAAATCTATAGTCCATCCTGCCTAGCCAACTATTAGGAATCATTTTTGAATGGGCAGTAGGTAAGGGATTGCTGCCAATGTATTACTTTCACTTGGTAAAGCCTGGTTCTGTTTGTCCTCAGGTTCAATGGTGTGTGTGTAGATTAACTTAAAGTCAGAATTAGCCCTTGGTACAGAGATGTTTAAGGTATGCATCTGCACTTGTTTCTATGGCAACAGGATTTATTCCCCTGAGTTTAGGCCCTAAATGTTAACTTGATGCTTTTACCCTAAATTTTAAAATCTTATCTTAGTTAATGCTAATTCCATTCATTACTTGTCAACATTCTAGCAGGCATAAATAACCCTAGACCTCACTGTAGTGGGGAAAAAAAAAAATTAGCTTTTCAGTCAAATTTTGAAGAGTAGTTAAAGATAAAAATGAAAAGCTGAGAGATATTTTTTTTCTTTTATTTTCCCCCTTTAAATCTGCTTTATTTTATTCTTCAAGAGTATAATAGGGCATTTGAATAAAATGTTACGGTAGCATATAAATGTGTCTGAAACCATATAACAACAGAGATGTTTCTTACGTGTTAGTGCAGAGGGGAGACAGAGATTGCCACCCTAAACATGCTGTTTAAAAAATATTGATTATTTTAAGCTGGTTATTTTTAAGAAATAATGAGACTCAGGAAGAACCTTGAACCTTCCCCCTAACTGCCTAAAACAGTTTAGATAGAGGATCTGCTCCAGGAAGGGAGCTATCATTGTAGATAAGTATAGTTTAATATAAAGTAGTGTGTGATTGCCCTGGCTGGTTTGGCTCAGTGGATTGAGCGTTGGCCTGCAAGCTAAGTGTCGCTGGTTCGATCTTCCAGTCAGGGCACATCAGAGGAGGAAAACTCTGACTCCAAAAAACCTCCGCTGCCTTGCGGCATACCTCTTCAGGGGAAAGGCTAAGGGAGTAAACCCCGACAGAAAATCCGGAGCCGGAGTCCCTAAGGCGGTTTGACGTTGTAGTCAACACCGGCAACTCCTGCGGCGCACCTGAAGCCAAGCTGTATTGACTCCGTCTTTCCCTTGGACCCTTCAGCTGCGAAGAGAGGGGGGGTCTGCTGCATGGGCAACAGCAGACCCTCCATATCACCCTGCCCAGGCTCTGTAGCTTCAGCTTCACTGGAGAGGACACTCCAGCGTCATCGCAAGATGTCGATTCAACACGGGAGGAGACAGATACCGTGTCACTCCCGAGTCGGACTGCACAGCCATTCTCGGCGGTGCAGATAGACTCTTAAGAAGCTACACCATCGTCTCTCGAGACGGACGGCTGCCGACGACGGAGTGTGTGATAGACGGGGAAGAACTTAGCAAGCCCATTTGATCCTCTGTGCTATTGTCACTGATGGCCCAGAAAACATTTATTTACCAACATCTCCATGGGAATTGTCTTCCTTCTCTCTGAAATCCCAAACCACAAATCTCCACCCCTTCTTAGCTCAAGATGGCAATATAAGCCTCAACTGCTCAATGTAAACGTGGCCTCATATTTTAATGGAACCCCTTATGTTCATAGGTAATAATTTTGGCCATTTTCTCCTGCTGGTCTATCTCATGTTGATTTGATTATTAGTCCAGCCAGCAGAAATCAGAAAGATGGAAGAAAAATTATGTTTTCCTCACCCAAAGTATCAGTTCTTGTCGACTTTGGGATCAGTCACATGCTTTCCTGGGTTGGGTAATTTCAACTTAAAGCCCAAATCTAATTCTGTGCTGTGTCAAGGACTCCCTAAAATTGTAAGTGTTCAAACAGTCCCCCTTATGTTAATATCATACTTACATAATTTTAAATGATCAAATTCTGGCCACAAACTGGGCAGATGAATATTTTTCAAAACAATCAGGGAATTTTGCTGTCATTTATATTTGATATTCAAAACTTTTAAAAGATTTTATTCTAAACTCCACAAGATGATAATGGTAAGGAGGGAGAGAGTATCCTTCATGTCTCGTCTTCTGAGTCTCAGAGAAGAATAGGCTTGAGAAGCAATACAGAAAAGTCCTCCTTAATTGTACAAACACCAAAGGACCAAGGATGCAGCTCTCTACAATGTATAACTCTCCATGGGAATTCCTGTAAACAATTGAACACCCTAGAATTTTGAGGCCTGGAGCCCTGAAAACAGCATGTAGCTAATGGCTCCATTCAAAGGAATTGTCACTTCTATCTTGTCCTTTTCATTAGTCATTGATACTCTTCTGTTTTGCCAGGTTCATTTTTCCTCCAGGCAAACATCCTGTAAGGCCTAGGAAAAGAGGGTGGGAGACTAATTAGTGTGTCAAGGGGAACTAGAAGGTATGGTGAGAAATTCAGAATCTCATTTTCCTTTTCTCCCTTAGAATTGATTTTGCTGTCACCATTTAAAAAATAACAAATGGATGTGCTTTTATTATTTGATGGAGATAAAGTAGTTTTTCCCTCCCTCTCTACATATAATTTGCTGCAAATTCTATTAACCAAATATATATTTCAGAACCAAAATTATTAAAAATTCTGCAGAAGTCTCAACTAGTTTAATTATTTATGGATATGAAATGAAATGATTTTTATTTCTTTATACATATAATTAGGACAAATCCAGATAGAATTAATGTAAAAGACATATAATCAGATTAGAGTGCTTGCCAGAAAAGTAATGATTTTTTAAAAGCTACGCATGAGAGAAAAAACTTCGCAATCTTCTATTGAAAGCATTCTATTTATATCATTTATTTAGTTGCAAATTGAATCAGGGATAAGGCTTTGTTGTTCTTTGTTTTTGATCCACCTGTAGACTCCTGTTCTGGTAGAAAGCTTTGTTTACAGTGTGATTACTGACATAAAGAAAGTTTTCAAAGAGGAACTCTTATTAGTGCCTTTTTTTGGTTTCCTACTGAGGAAAGGGCTGGGTCAGGCCTCAGCTTTTTCTGTAAAATACTTTTATTTAAAACTGAGAAGCAAGCGAAATTTGGTTGCTTTCCATTGTTGCCTTATTTTGATTGATACCCACATCTTTCAGTGAGAGGTTAACATTAGACTCTTGCCAGGCCCTCATTAATCTGAGGTGTTAGGCATGGATTAGCTGAATGTTAACCCTACACTTCAGTTTCATTACTCTGTAATTGTTGCTATTTTCTGATCTTTTCTCTTGTCCCATATCCCAAGTGATCAATATCTGTTCTAGTCATATTTGTTTCCAACAAGATTATCTTTACAATTGATTCAGAGGTTGATTTATTTTCTCTCCCAGAATGGTAACTTGATCTTATTTTACTTTATTATTTATAATTATTGATTTGCTTCATTAATTCTATTTCAACGAATTAATAATCTTCTTTTTTTCCGCTTGTTTTCTTGTAGAAAGTTATGTTAATGAACATACAATTGTTGGTTAACAACAATGAAGGCATTCTACCCTTCTTTCCCTTCCCTTCCCTTCCCTTCCCTTCCCTCTCTTTTTCTTTTCCTGGCCTATTATATGCCAGCTTTGTTTGGGGAAAGCGCATTTCCTGTTTCAATAATGGGACCAGAGAAGGAACAACAAGTCATTGAGTTAGCAATCAGGGTCTAGTCCTCCTACCAACAAACCTAAAAAGAATGAGATAGGCCGAAGGAAAGTTAGGGAGCAGTCCTTTAAAAAATGGTTTTAATTTTCTCTAAGTCCCTTTGAAGCCTGGTTTTCATGATCACCTGTGGAAGGCTGGACCAATACCAACTCTTGTTCTTTTTACAGGGCATTCAAAACTGGGTTGAAAACTAATGGACTTTTATAAATTAAAATAGTCACTTTTCTCCAAAGAGAAGACTGAAGGGAAATGGTTAGGATTTATAATAAGATGATTGGCAAAGTACTAACTAAGAATGAGAGCAAAGTGAAGAGGCTGAGTCTTGGTTGGGAAGCTAAGGGGCTGAGCCTTGGTTCAGTCTCATCTGTGCCTCCACCTGACTGTGTTACTTTGGGCACATTCCCTAACCTTTCTGACTTCCGGTTTAATCCTTTGTGAATGAGAAAATGATGCATACCTCCCAGTAGTTTGGGAAGGTTAGGGGGATAACATTTACCTTGAACTGTGTCTCCTTGAGAGCAGGGAACTACTCTTTTGTTCCTTCCTAAGCCTTAGAATCTAATACAATATCTGGAGTATAGTAGGTGCTCAGTAAACATCTAGTCAAAAAGGAGAAAAGGACAGGAGCCTGTAAGAGTAGATATTAAAGAAGTGGGTCAGAAAGATAAGCAGGAAAACAAAGGAGGAAAAATGAAAAGAAGATAAAAGGGTAAGTGAAATCGGGAGAGCTGGTCAGGACCTTCAGGTTAAAACTGTGAGGTATCCTGAAGCCACAGTTTTCCTTCTCATGTCTCTTCTGGAAGGGCTCTTCTGCACTCTTTCTAAAGTCAGTCAAAGTCTAAATTGCAAATATGGGATAAAAGTACATAGTGTTAGTACAGTGGGGGGTAAGGCTTCTTTTTAATGAGTTTGTAGACCAGACCCCACTCCCTCAGCTGTCAGACAATGAGGGTGTTTCGTTCAAAATTCCCATTTCAACCTACAGACTCATGAGCATTACAAGTTCAGTGTCACTACTCACACTGATCCATATGAAGCAATCATGCAAATTGTCCACTGTGCCATTGCTTATTTAGTCTAATAAACACTGAGAATTGGTGGTGAGTTTTGTTTCTTGTTTTCTGAGTGAATTTTGTTCATCTGCATTTGCAACCTTGAGAAATGTTTATGGGTTGTGGAAGGTCAGTTCAGAAAGGTCACCTAATGTCAGCTCAGCCAATGGTGCATTGCAAATGAATCCTGACTGAGGCACAGTGGCATTTGGGGGCTTTATCGTGAGTTTTAAGTAATTATTTCATACTTTATCCTCCCTACAAAATTTATCATGTCTTGACGTATTTGGGGGAAATCACTCACCTCTGTTTACATCAAGATCAAGAACTAAATATTATCATGGCATTTTCAGTGAAGATTTACTTTTGATTCTTATTAGTGTCTGCAAACTCAAAAATATAAAATCCTAATATGACAACATAAAAGAAGGCAGTAGTATAAGTCAGGGTGAACATTTCATTAATCATCAATATAAGAGACTGCACCTAATTAAAATACAACTAAACAAAACACCAAACACCTAAATAAAACTAAGAGGTATGTTTTTAAAACCCAACATTTTAAACTAAATGGAAGACTTGGGTAGCTGTTGTGAAGGGAGCATTAAATGAAAGATTGAACATTCACACGTTGCCAGAAGCCCTTGCCTCCGCTGTTAGGATCTGTTGTCATAGCAGGTCATCAGTCATTACTGAGCACTGGTGTGATACTGAACCCAGGTTCGGCTGCCTGCCGCGCGAAAGCCAATAATCAATCAACGGACAGCAGGAGATGGGCGGAAAATTTGGTTTATCTAAGAGCCGGCAGTTTGAGAAGATGGGGGACTCTCTTCACAGAAATCATCTTAGCATCTCAGTGCAGGCAGGGGGTTTTCTCAGCAGGGAAGAGGAAGACAGAACAAAGGACCCTGGAGGGAGTTGTGCGTTGTTGTTTGAGGGTGCTGGGTGCTACCCGCGAGTCAGCACAGTCTGCTCGGGTAACTGGAAGCCAGTCAATGGTCTGGTTTTCAGTCAAATCTCCTGGAGCAGAAATGCCTGAAGGCTGCAGTCTGCTTCCTTTGAAGTTAGCTCCTAGAAAGCCTTGGAGCAAACAGGCTGATCATCCTACTCGTGAATTGACAAGTCTTCATTTACAGAAGCACAGTTAAAAGAATGGTGGGTAGGTTACAGGCGGTCAGGGACTGTGACCTCTGTGCTCGGAGAAAGGACGGCAGCCGCAAGTTTGCAGTTTCCCCGTCTTGCTTTCAGATCCGTGGGAGGAGTTCTACCCTGAGAGGCTGAAGCACAGGCGTGAGCCAGCGATCCGGTTCGCAGCTTTCCTTTCCGTAACACAAGGTTTATGCTCACGTCTGCTGATATCATGCTCATGGTACATAGTCGTCGTCGTCGGCAGCCCTCCGTCTCGAGAGACGATGGTGTAGCTTCTTAAGAGTCTATCTGCACCGCCGAGAATGGCTGTGCAGTCCAACTCGGGAGTGACACGGTATCTGTCTCCTCCCGTGTTGAATCGACATCTTGCGATGAAGCTACAGAGCCTGGGCAGGGTGATATGGAGGGTCTGCTGTTGCCCATGCAGCAGACCCCCCCTCTCTTCGCAGCTGAAGGGTCCAAGGGAAAGACGGAGTCAATACAGCTTGGCTTCAGGTGCGCCGCAGGAGTTGCCGGTGTTGACTACAACGTCAAACCGCCTTAGGGACTCCGGCTCCGGATTTTCTGTCGGGGTTTACTCCCTTAGCCTTTCCCCTGAAGAGGTATGCCGCAAGGCAGCGGAGGTTTTTTGGAGTCAGAGTTTTCCTCCTCTGATGTACCCTGACTGGAAGATCGAACCAGCGACACTTAGCTCGCAGGCCGACGCTCAATCCACTGAGCCAAACCAGCCAGGGCAAATGGTACATAGTACATCCTCAGAAAATTGCCAGTGTGTGAAAATGTCTTCATCCAAACAACGGAATTCGATCATTTGGAATGGAAGTTCAACATAAGAAGAGTGTAAGTCAGGGAGCTATAAAACATGAGATTCAGTATCAATGAGTTTTATTTTTATTAATTTAATCTTTATTGTGAGTTTTAACTGAACACCCACTGTGTCCCAGAAATGTGTTTGCTGGGTGTTTTCAAATGGAACAGGGAACATGGGAGCAGCAGGAGGCTGGCACATAGCTCTGTATCCTGGTTATTGTCAAGGCGATAGTGAGAGAGGAAGTCCTACAGTATTTTCGGTTGACATAGCGCCTTGACAATGAATCTTTCTTACTGATTTTTTGCCACGTGCATCTCGTAGACTCCTGGAATATCAATGCGAAGCTCCGTTTGGGGGAATAATTCACTTACTCTATTAGAGCGATATGTGGGTGCCTTTGCTCAGGCAGGGAGTGCCACTGAAAATAAAACATCTTTCGATTCTATCATTACTCATACACTGGTGACATCGTGCTTCCCCTGCCTTATTAAATGGCCTTTCCTCATGCTGTTATAAGCGCTGAAAGGCCATATCATCTTTGGTTCGTTATTCAGAGCTCTCAGAGAAAGGGTTACTGTTTTTAACAGCATCCCCCCCACCCCTGCCCCCCTACATTAGAAGCATGTCACTCAGATTAGAAGAACCAGGCTAAAGTGGACAAAGTTGCTTCCTTTACCTGTGATAGTCAGCAAATTTTTTCAATACTAAAAATATTGAAAAACTTAGTTAAAACATATATTTATCGTGTGATCAGATATCAACCTATTTGTCTTCACAAAATCCCAGAGAGGTTTTTGTTTAATTTTTTAAAAAGGAGTAAATGTCATTGTCTCCTTCATATAGATGTGGCAACTGAAGCTAAGAAAAATGAAGTCTTATCCAAAGTCAGCATGGGCTTATTTGTTGGCTCAATAATAATAATATTAGTCAAAGAGTAATTGGCAGAGCTGAAAACATAATCTGATTTTTCCAGCTCTATGTTTTTCAACTAAATTAGGTTTCCACTACCTTTGAAATACCAGACAGAAAATGGTAATTTGTAAAAACATGATGGTATAAGATCTCAAACCTAAAAATGTATAAAACAGAAAATTGTCCCTGGTTCAGAAATTACCTTCTAGACATAGGCAGCCTAGGCTAAATAGGAGATGGCCCTTTCCTTTGGAAACCTATTTCAATAAATATCTGAAATGACATCCGTCACCTTTCATATATATCATAAATTGACAATAAAATGATATTATGTAAATATTCCTGCCTATTTAAAGGCACCTCAGGGAAGATTCACTTTGCTTTTCCTATTATTCTAGTCCATTATTTCCTAAATCTTGGAGATTTCCCACTCCCCAATCCCAGCTTTGTAGATATCAGTTCATTATTGTGACAATTAGGGGTGTGGCTGGCTAATCTCAATTTTGGCTCAACAAGAAAGCAGAGCATTTTCATGGAGGATGGCCATCCTTGGAAAGAAGGATCTAGGTCAGTGTTGCAGGTAAGGTGTATTGTATTTAAGTAATGCAATGGCAGTGTGCCAAACTTGAGATCCTTCTCTCTTGTCTCCAAAGCAAGCACTTGTTCATCAAATCTATTCATTTCTCCTTACTTTTGGAAATTAACACAAGGGATCAGTAATAAAAGAACAATAGTGTATGTTTTTGAAGAACACTCCTGCTAGTGATAGTATTTTAAAATGTCACTTCCTAAAAAGTTTCTATCACCTAGCTCCAGAGGGGACATTATTTTAGTTAACTACACTCCACCGAGCACCTTAATAAATGTGTCTGTTCTGTGTGGGCTGAGGAAGAGCCAGCAATGGAAACTGGATAGAAAGGAAGTAAAAAGGAATTCAATCCGATAAGACTTCAAGCCCTCAGTAAACGTCTGTCATCTCTTCTGACAAGTGGAAACTAATATGTGTATAGTGCTTTTGTCTTACAAAAGAGCATCTCGTTTAAGAATAGTTATTATTACTCTAATATTATTCTTTGTTTACTGATTGTCCTAACTAACCCAGCAGGTAACTAACTAATAGAGGAGAGACTCTACGTAGTTCCTTTCACATCCACACTTTCCTCCACTCTCCTGTGTCCCTTTAATTACCATAGGAGCTCCATCAGGGTAAGGGCTGTGTTTTCAAAGGTGTGAGCTTCCCGCCCAGTGTACTTGAGTCTCTGAACACAGTGGCGAGTGAGTGCCATCATCTGCCTAATGGCTACTAAAATGTTGTGCGTTAGTAAAACGGTGTTTTTCCTTCTCAGCTAGTGTGGCTGAGCGGCCACATCTGCCATCTACACTGCTTGCTGTAATCATGGCACTAGCCTCAGGCTGGAGGGCCAGCTTTTGTTCAGAAAGCCATCTTTCAGTCTTTCAGATACATGAGACTTTGAGCAGAATTGCTGATTTTCAACCATTTTAGAGGAAGATGAAATTTCATATTCATGAAAATAAGACAGCAACTGTTCTGGCAAGCAGACATGGGAATCCAGCTAAGTTTATTCTTTTTTGATGAATCATCTAGAGACTGTTACTTGCTCTTCTGGGTCGTTAACTGTTTATTTTTAGACAATCTGAATTTCAGTTAAATCCATTTGGTGGCATATAATTGGAGTGGATTCAGTTCAAATGAGGTAATTATAGGTCATCTGGAGGTGATTATCTCCATCCACAAGCTTGTTGGGGGTAAGAGGCCCTATGCAAGGCTTTTGAAGCAACATTTTTTTCCTTAGGACCTAGGACCGATGTGGTATAAATGAAGCTCTTTAAGGGCTTCTCTTGTATTATCTTAACTTGGTCTGTTGTCTTTCTGCCTCTCCTGGAAAATAACAAACCTTTTGGTCACAATTCTATTTCAAATACTGGGGGAAAAAAAAACAAAACAGTATGGTTGTGCTGGGTGATACCAATAGACATGGCTGCTGTAACCAGGCCTCTTACATTTGGGGTACGCTCTTTGAAATTACCTTACAAGACATTCCAGGAAAACATCAAACCATCCTCCATGATCAGAGGAGAGATTTCAGAGATAATCTTTCTGTTTTAATCTTCTAGTCCTTAAAATATGTCCTAAAGAAATTTTCTTTATAGCCATTAACAGGAGAAAGCAAATACAACTGTATTAAAGGGGTTAAGTCTGCTGGGCTTGTTTGTGTCTCTAATGGAAGCGAGGATGCTTGGTATTAGAACTTCTTACTTCCTAGGATGCACTTTTTCCTGTGCTCAGTTGTTTTTCTGTTGTTGAGCATCTGCCTCAACTAGTTCACTCTTCATTGAGCCTCTGCTTTCTCTGCATTTGGCCTCACTGTTGTAATGAAGTCCAAGAGGTTCTAATAAGTGTGTTGATCAGCATCACATACCTTAGATCTTCTAGTTTTCACCCCCTGTCTAGGGAGCTTAGCAGGGAAAAAAATGTCTGTCATTTAGACTCTGCTGGAACTAAGTCCAAGTTTCCCCAATAGTGCTTGTATATTATTTCAGAAAATGTGTTTTCTTTAAAACCCCTTCGATAACCAGTGTAAGTAAGCCCATTGCCTTTCTTCAGTCACCACTGGCTAAAGACAAAATTTCTTGTTTCATATAACCTGCAGGCACAGCTTCCATGACTTTTTCACTTTCACTCCCAATCCAAAATTTTAACAAGTACGATATGTTTGTACCACTAAAGACAAGATGATAGAGTGAAGGGAAATTAATTTGTTAAGCTGTCAGAATAGGGATCGACTAATGCAGTAGTCATCCATTGATAGAGTAGTCTTGGCATGTTTATTTAATCTTTTTGAGTCTCAGGTCCTTCGTTTAGGCAACGGGATAATAATATGTACTCTACAAGACTGTGGGAAATTATCAGATATGGTTTATAAGCCAACAAATATTCCCAAGTTAATAATTGTTAGTCTACTACCAATTCATGCATCTATATAGTCTTATTTTTCACATATTTAAATGGCAGAATTTGGTATTTTGCATTGGCATATGTCTAGGGTCGGTGAATAGTATGCATGTGACCATTTCTAACAAAGAGCAATAGGTTCAGTTAGAAATTTTATAAATGCCAGTGAACATGGAGTATATGAACTAATAGCTGATATAAAGAATCCTAAATAACTCACCCACAGAGTTCTAGAATCATAAAGCTGGGAAACACCATAATATAATGTATTCAAATTTATGGGGGCAAAAAACGTTCATAGACATTATGGGACCTGTTCAAGATCCCCCAGTTAATCAGTTACAGATCTGAACCTAACTCCTAGTCTCCTGACCTCTCAGCCACCACCCCCATTCTGCATTCTGCCATTATAATATGGTCTTCTTAAATTTTACATGCAAGGGCATTGGGTGACTATGCAATGTTACCAATTAGAAGAGAAGAATAACCTAGAACCTTATGTATTTTTGTCACAGAAACAAAACAATACAATAAAATTGTACGTGCTTATCATTTCTGTTCTGCCACTACCTCCATCCAACAAGAGGGGCTGAAGTAGCTCATGTTGTTTCTCTGATCTTTAGCCTCCATCTTTCTTTGATCTTGTCAGACACATGTGTGATTCTGTAAGATCTCAGGGAATACTGGAATCTCTTTTCTTTCCCATCCAGTGGGGAATATCCTGTGACATCCAGAATCAGATTTCTGATATTCATTCTAAAGAGCAACGGGAGAAAAATGGGGACAACTGAAACTGAACAACAATAAAATAAATAAAATAGAATAAATATTATGAACCCTGGATTTTATAATATGCCTACATGTGACTTGATAAACTAGGGAGGATAGTAAAGTAAGAACCAAATAAACTTCTAGATTGAGGTCAAACAGTTGACATAGTGGGAATAATTGAGTCTGTCCTTTTGTAACCAAATCAATTCTCCTTTAAAGACACATTTCCCAAGTGAGGTGGAGGTGCCTCACACACCCTAGGCTCAGTTGGAAACTGCTCTGCCCAGCAGAGTCTTTGTGACCACGGTGGAACAAACTCTTACCTAAGACACTTTATTATGTCCAATGAAATAACTTTTACCCAGGACACTTCTTTATGTCTCGGGGAAGGAAGGTGATTGCCTCTCTAGTGGAGAACAGTCACTAGACCTTCGTCCCTTATGTCTTTTATTGGGAAGGATATGTGTGGGAGATACAAGATCAACATTCATAAATCATCGATAGCTTTCAGGTACCTAGGTTACAATTAACAATAACTGATTACAAGTTCCAGTACAGCGGGTACAATGAATAGTCTGTGCCGGGGTCTATTAAACATCCTGACCCCACACTGGCACTAGGTACAAGGCTTCAAATACTCCCTGCTAGAGATTGTTTATACTTAATTATAAGATAAAGGAAAGCAGAGTAAGTTCTAAAGCATGTTAATATTCTTTAAATCCAATCCCCATGGAAACCCTCTGAATGGTTTTTGGGTATGTCTCCCACGCAGCCGTTGTTGAGACTTAAAGACAAGCACAGCCGGAGTGTCGGTGGCAGGTCATGCTCAGGCCGGGGCTACAATTCCCTTAACCACAAGGAGCGGGTCCCCAGACCCAAGGTCCAAAACAGTCCCACAAACTTAGGGGGAAAACAGCTGTTGGCAAATTAGTTGACAAATAATAATCTTATCAGGCCACAATGTCTTCTGTAAAACAGGGATAATAACTTATTAGCAATGTTAAGGGGAGGAGCCAATGAATAATGAATTTGATGTACTTAGCAGAGGGCCTGGCACATTGTCAGTACTGAAAAAGAAATATATATATTCAAAACAAATGGAGTTTGAAGGAAAAAATCTAATTTTGTAATAAAAATAAAAAGGAGCAATATTTTCAAGTCATCTTGAATAGGGTGCTGGAGAGAGTTCGTGCTGTGTTTGCTTATTCGATCAGAGACAAAATGAGCCAGGTCAGCTCACTGGGCCATTTCTAACTCTGCAGGGTGTCAGCTTGAGATATCTGAGCCATTCCAAATAAAAAGCAAAGTACTCATCTAGAGCGTACTTTATAGATGAATGTTTAAAATGTTTTTGATTTTTAAAATTTTCAGTTAGATTAGTGAAAGTACTTCCTAAATTGATATTTAAATACAATTAACAGTACTTGATTCCAAATGTCTCTAACCTCAGTCTCTGGAGTAGCTAAGGTTCTTATTTCTGAATTATCCTTAACTGATTTCTAAAATGGTCTGGTTCAGGGTGGCACTGGCATTAGACAATGGCAAGAAGAAAAAGTCTGTAAAGTCCGTAAAAAGACTCCATTTTACTTATTATCAGTATGGCCTACAGATAAGATACAGTACTATATATAAATGTAACTGATTATATAGAATGGACATTTAGGAAAAAACAAACTATGATACAACTTTCATTATCAAATTTTAATAAAGCGCCTTTTCTAATTTTATTATTTATTTACATTTGTTGTATCTGACATTTTAAATTGAAAGGCATCATTATTTTAGAAAGGACTTTCTTATTAAAGAATTTAAATTTATAGTTTTCTAAAAACAATATGAAAATGGAAATGTATTTTAATTAAGGAAAATTAATGTTATAAGAGTTATAGACTTGTAATACCTCAAAAGATGACTGAGTTCAAGATTATTCTTATTTGAAAAAGAAAGATGAGCAGTGATAATTTTGAACTTACTTTTTAAATAGTCTGAACAAATAGAGAAATTAATTTCCATCTTCTCTAGTTTCCCATTCCTTGAATATTCTTCCTTATAAGAGCTCATCATTCTAAAAAATGTTCATTCAAGGTTTAAAATACTTCCCTCCAGTTTCTTCTCTATTAACAACCCCCTGAATTATTCTGTTGGCTAATCATCTTGTATTTCTTTATTTATGCTTAAGTTTAAAGTTTAATAAGTTATTCATCTATTTATTCAACAAGCATTTATCTAGTGCTTACTGGTTTCCTAGGTTATGAAGATATAAACTTGAGTAAGACCTGCCTCTGTATTCAAGGAGCTCATTTCCCTTTATCATCTGTCCTTGTCCAAGTCATTCCAGGGACACTCACCCAGCACATTCAGGGTGTTCCTGATAGTCACAGATTCAAGCTCTAACTGTTGATTTTCTTTGTCTTCATCACTATGCTTTTGGTGGCAACATTTTGGTGCCTTTTTTCTATTTACTAGGCTTAGAACTAACTGCTGAAGTCACTAGATTTACTTATTTATGTATTTTAACAAAGGTGAGATGCCACTTTTCAAGGATATGATAGACAGATTTTTCCCCAGAAGTAAAGCTCTGGACTCCTAAAAATTTTTATTTAATCCTGCTACTAATTCTTTATATAACTTTCTCAATTTCTTCTACTGCAAAACTCTACTAAAATGTCTTCTGAGAGCTGTTTGATTATTTGCCAAAACTAAGATCAGCCATAAATTTTTCAGCTTTAGCACAAAGTAACAC
Source organism: Furipterus horrens (assembly GCF_987537825.1). Lineage (NCBI taxonomy): Eukaryota > Metazoa > Chordata > Mammalia > Chiroptera > Furipteridae > Furipterus > Furipterus horrens. Next base: position 177,766,952 of record NW_028327176.1, read on the forward strand.
AACTAGGTTTATTAGAGTAGGGTGACTTTCATCCTCTTTCTAATTGCAAGATGCAAAAATCTAATCAATCACTAACCCACTAGCAAATAATGTGCAAGAAAAATCTCAACAGCTGATATCCTCATTTTTACACTGAGGATATGTCTAATTTTTATTGAACATAGTGTATTTCTTATAGCATATTAGCTTTTCTCATTGTCATACACAAGATTACACTCCCAAAAGAGAAGACAAAAAAAAAAAAAAAACAAGGCTGCACCCCCCCACACTTACCTACATATATCCTATTTACAAACATTTTATTTTGCTTGTTTTTATAATAGACAGTTTCAGTATTTTATATTTTTAATACAATTCTTCCAAAAGGCTCTTTCAATAAGTTAGTCAAAAGGCTAAACTACTGAAATTAGCAAACTCATGTTAGCTCAAGGCATATGTTTAAGTGGCGCACACAGTTGCCCATCCTCAGGGGTCCTCGCTGACTCTGGCTCTGAATATTTCAGCAGTCATACTCATTATGCCATTCCTTCAGTTATTTGTAGGTTGCACTAATTACATTAAAGCCACTGGAGACGTGATTTAATCAGTTCGCCCATAGCAAATGTTCTATAAAGAATGTGCAATCTCTTTAGAAAGACTGGACTTCTAGAATTAGATGATCTAGTCCAAACTTCTGCAAGAATCTTTTCACAGACAACTTTGAATGATGGTCATCCAGCTACCACCAGAGTGTGTCAAGGAATGGGTGATTCCAGTATTGGATAGTGCCGAGTCCTTTCACAAACGTACTACTTATGGCCCCTGTGAAAGCTGAGCACAAATATTCCCTTTTCCTTAGCCTTTTTCTTTAAATATATTAAGACAGAATTGCTTCTTAAATATTTGAAGGCAATATAAAGGGGTGGAATCAACTCCTGTCCTATTATTATCTCCATTTAGACTTTTTCATTATTGGACCAGCTGTTCAGGTATGCTAGCTGAGAAAGTTTACATATCTTGGAGGTTTCCAATCCACGTTACAATGAGTTGAGGGCGAAGTGGAAGGTAAAGACATGGCATGTTTTGGTGGACCTGGTTGGTCACTGTGGTCTCAAGGAGCTGGACAAGGGAAGAAAGGTACAAGCCTAGTAGAAGAAAGGATCTGGGAAGCAAAGCATTTACATGCCCGAAAGCCAGAATGTCATGACTGCAGTTGATCCTACATACAATTCCCTGAATGTCTGTACCTGAACTTTGAATAAGTACTGCTGTGAAATTGATAGATTCTACAAGATAAAAAAAGTTAGTGCTACACTATTATGGGGAAGCCCTGGAAAAAATAAAATTAAACAGCTTTCTTCAATGCAGGATTTGTCAGTTTTTAATATATTGTTCTACATTGCCAGTCTCCAGAGTAGTTGTTATCAAAACTGGATGTACATCAGAATCGCCAAGGAAGACAGTCTATGAAATAAGCTCTCGGGGCTCTGTCTCAGATCAGAATCTCCAGTACAGACATCTGGAGCCTACATGTTTCACAAGTGTCCAGATGTCTTTTATTCACCCATTCTGTCACCAATATCAGGTCTACAAGACCCCTACCAGGTCTTTACTCAGTGAGCAGGGGAGTAGGGTTGGGAGCTGGGACTTCTCCAAAGACAAGTCCCATGTTGCATGATACCTGCAACGTGGATAAACTTTTAAACTTTACTAAACTTTAACTTCCTCTTCTACCTAGTAAAACCTTTCCTCAGGGTATTTTTAAGAGGATAAAAATGAAAAAAAGAAAAAAGGTAATATATTTAATTTGTTTCACGGCACAGACTAAGTTCTTACACAATACCTGGGAACTGGTGTGATTATTCTTTTCTTAAGTATGTTAAAATTAATTAAATATAGATGAAGAGAATAACTTGTTTAGTCTAACTTCAAAGTAATTTTTGTTAAAAGAAGGTGGGTCTCCTGAAAGCCAGGTATCTCCTCCCTCCTTAACAAAGGGCAACACCTGTAGCTCAAAATAGGAACAGTCAAATGTTCCAGACAGTTGGCTCAAGGCTTTGTTTCCTTTTTTAAAAGAAGTCAGACTTTGACTCCAGGTTCAGTACTATTTGAAAAACTTCTGTACGTTGTGGGATGTGTCCCTTAACAAAAGCTAACACCTGTATTTATGAATGTGTTTCAGAGGTCCCACCTGAAGAGCTCCTTTGCCAGCTGCTGACTCGCGTTAGAACTCAGCCAAAGCCAGTGTTTACTGGATTATTTCTGTGGTACTAATGGCTAGGAGCTCATTAGCTCCTGAACAGTAAATTCCATTTCTGGAAACATCAGCTGGGAGATAGGTCTCTTACAGTGGGAAGCCTGGGCCCTGGAAGAGTTTCTTTTCACCAGAAGAGAAGCAGACCTCTGAATCAGTGGACAGAGTTTTATTTAGCTCAAAGAAAGCTCTTTTATGTACTGCTGTAATATTGAATAGAACTGAAGTTTCATTCTGTGGATGGGATTCAATCAATTTAAAGAGACTGAAGGTATATGTTACTTGCATAGGACTCAGTGATTTCTGTTCTCTCTTTGAAATGTTTTGGTTTTACTATGAAGAAACAAAAGTATTCACAAGTGAAATCTGTGAAATTAATTCAAAGGTACCATAATTTACCAAGTACAAAAAGGCAAAACTTGACTGAAATGTATTCAAAATCTGACCAAGCTGGCCTTTTCATTTTTATTGACTTAATTTATAGATTTTTCTTTTCTTTTTTTTTTTTTTTTACAAAGGTCAGTGTTTTCCATTTCATATTTTCTATCTTGGTTCTTCTTTCTAATTTTTTTCTTTGTCATTGGCCTGTGACTATATCTTTAGTTTGACATACAAAATGTTCAACCTACTCTTGTTTTTTTTCCTGCAATTTTTCTCCCCCACATGAAAATTTAACTAAAAAAACTTGAAGATTAATTTGATTAATTCAGCAGGTTCTTCTCCAGTTTTCAAAGAATACATGGTGCATTGACTGCCATCTGGTGGAGTGTTTTAGAGGAAAGAGAAATTGCAACTAGATGGTTTAAAATACCTAACAAGGTAAAATCTCTTCATGGAATCAGTACACTCATTTAACTGGAGCTCTGTATAATTGATCCAGGTACACTTAAAACTTTAATTAATCTAAACCAAAGAAATAAGTAGTATTTAACCATATTCTCTTCTTTTAGTTATTAATTAAGTGTTCCAACATACATGGTAATATTTATGAGTATAATTTTTATTTTTATTTTTTGCTTACACATGGAGGTAAAGTCACAAAAACCAAACTAAAAAGTTTTAAGCTTAAATTTATTTATTTTTTTATTTTATGTATTAATGTTTGTACTTAGTAGATTGGATTCAATTCTACATTTTTTTTCTTTTAATAACTCACATGAATTTTATAGTTTGGTCTATTGAACACCACAACAAATAAAAATTAGGTAAATTTGTAGAAAAAAATTTAGATGCAATTAGGAACAATGGGGAATATGGAAGTATTGTTGTCAAGTGAATAAAGGCATGATAAAAGAGAGGCCTAGGAAATCTGGATTTTTTTTCCTTTATTTCTCTACTCTGATTTTCTAAGAAATTTACTCTGATGCTACATAATGTCAAAAACATCCAGGTGCCAAGTGAAAAAGTTTTCGATGTCTTTTAGGCATAACTTTCATCCACCTGTATGTCAGTTTTATCTACACTAAGAAAAAAAATGTCTGTTTCATAGCCACTCTGAAGAGATTTTCCATTAGTTTGAATTCTTTAGCCAAATTGATTCCATTGCATAAGCAATATACAACTTCAGCATGGGAAAAGGATTTTATTGCCATCATTTTAGACCCCTTTTAACCTTCTGTTCAAAAATAAAAACAGCTTTCCAACTGAAGCAAGTGTGGAGTAACTGTAATAATAGAGGCTTAGCTAGGACTAGATGGAAAGAAAAATAAAGGGAAATAAAATTGATACTTATTGAGTTACGCCAGTGACATGCTAGGTACTTGATGTTTTTCATGTGGGGAATGCGAATTTGGGAGTCAGAAAAAGTCTGGTTTCAACACTAAGTTCTGTCATTCACTAGGCTTGGGATGTTAGACAAACACACATCCATGCCTGGGCCTCATGTTTAGATTTATGAAAATGATTCATATTTTTCAGGGATAATCTGACTGAGCCTCTCAAAGCAAGATTATCTATCAGTTGGATTTGTACTCAACCATAGCTGAACTGAACTCTTGGACTGACATATCACAGCAAAATCCTAGAAAAACTCAATGGAATTTTACTAGGCTCAGTTGTGAACCTTGAATAATTTGCCCACTAGAGACAGTAGCTTCGCCAGCAGACTGAATAATAATTATATATACCATTTACTTTATATATATTTTTTGCTAGGGACTGAAGTTTTCATATATGATCTCGAATTTGCAGAACGAAAGTTCAACAGTGGGCATTATAGTTCTCTTAGACGAAACCAATTCTCACAGAGGTTAGGCAGTTGTCCACGGCCAAGTGATTGTTAAATGTCAGAGATGAGATTCAAACCCATGTCTGCTGAACTTCAAAGCCCAAGCTCTTTCTTTCACAGGTTCAAGCCTCAGTCAGTTCTTTAGCTTGGTGGGGTGCTGGGTTGCTAATTGGTCATTTCCCCGGCAACAAGGCCTCTGGCAAATTGGAATTCTGTAGGTTTTCCAAAGTGGTGTAAAACTTTTGGAGAGTTCCCAAAGAGTGTAACGAAAACACAAGTATAAACGTATTTAGAAAAACCAAAATGCTTCCTCAAATGGAATACTGGGCAATGAGATGAGATATGGATGAATTAACATTTGCGCTGGGCCTGGAGGAAAATGTGGCTTGGCAGGCAGGCTGAGAAGCAGAGGCAGATGGGAACCTTGGGTATGTTCCGGAGCACGATGTGGTTGCCCATGGAGGTGTAGAGGGAGCTGTAGCTGAGCTGGGCAATAATACCCAAGGCAAGGCTGGCAAAGCAAGACTAAATGTGTGCCAATTATGTCCCAAGCCCTCTGCTAGATTCTTACAATAAATACTTCAAGGCCCTTGAATAGCGTGGGGGCTGTCAAGACAAAGGTCACATGTTTGAATTATCTATGAAGAGCACTGAAAACTTTTGAGCAGAATGTAACCAGGTTAGTGCCAGGATTTAAAGAGATTACTCTGTTAGTCCTCTGACAAAAAGTTGAAAGACCTGTTAAAGCTAAACAGAGTCCTAAGCCATGGATGCATATAAATACTTTGGACATACAATGCTTTCATTTCCTCTATCTCACCTCCCAAGCAATAATTTGCATTTTTCATTTTTAAAGCTATTTATTTACTTTTAATTTTTGACAATACTGTGAACAAATAATACTAGATAATATTTTCTGAGTGTTTACTTAATATTATGCACTAGGGCCTATTCTAAGTGCCTTATATACAGTTTCTCATTGCATATAAAGATAGACAGTGGTCTTACTTGATAGAAACAGAAACTGGGGTTTAGACAGAACAAGGCAGGTGCCCAAAGCGGCACAGCTGGTAAGTGCTGGTGCCAATATTTCTACTCAGCTGTGAATCCAGAGATTTTGTTCCTAAGCACAGTGGTTCAAAGGAACAGGCCAACTAAAGACATGCCCTGCCACTTTGAGAAAAACTTTACTCCTTTGCAGTGAAGTTGAAAAGGTAGCTTTTGAGACCTGGCTAGTCAATGAACTAACACAATGTTAAGAGCATCCTTGACATCAGTCAAATTGCTGGAGATAATTCTTTAGGTAAAGAGCCAATAAGATGTCCCCATTAAGAAGGAAGAAAACTTCCAAGCTCTCCCAGAGACATCTCTTTGAAAATAGCAGTGGGGCCAAATGTATCCGTGAAGCACATCAAACACTCATTGTGCTTCCAAAAATCAAGATCCAGCTGAAATCGCTGAGAATTATGGACAGACCTCAGTGCCAGCAGCTGGCGGGTCCAGCACTGCGGCCAGATAAGGTGAGAATACGTTGGCGGGACTGACTCATTCTGCGCCCTGGTACAGCTATTCTGAGCTTAAAGATAAGGTTTAATCATTCCACTCAATTTGCTGTTAAGGTGACTTGTTGAGAGCTGAGGATAATTGCAACTGAACCTCAAGTCTTAGTGCTAAATAGTCTCTTAAGTGACATTATCCGCCGTGACTGTGCTTGCGGACAGTCGTAGAGGCCAAAGTGTTCCCGTTGTATTTCCCGTAACTGGGAAAGATCGTAAGGTTGTTTCAGGTGGCCTTATGGAGTGTCAGCCTTTCGCTGAATTCACCATTGGTCCCGTTTCTGGTGGCCAGTTTATATGTCAGAATTCAGTTATTAATTTTTAATCATCAAATCCTTTTTTTCCTCAATGATTTAGAATATAAATAATGGGAAGTTGGGTGGCAATGTGGAGAGAACAGATGGTCTAGATTTGGACAAAACTGTTTCTCAGAACCTGATTTAGGTCGGTGACCTTGAACAATGTCTTAACAGCTCTGAGTCACAGTTTCCTCTGAGACATGGAGATGACGTTACCTCATATGGCTAGTTTGGCTCTGGGGTACGCAGCCCAAAGACAAGGGGTGCTGGGTTGGGAGAAACGTCAGAGCTGCCAAGGCTGGCCCCAGCAGTCACAGCTGGGTGACCTAAGACACAGGGTCCAAAGAGAAGTAGCCGTCCAGGTGTGATTTAAGCTAGGGGCCTTTCCAGGAGTCTCAATCCGGTGGCTGAATCACTGTAGTTTCAAAAGGACCTCTCCATTGGAGAAAACCTTAGACAGACATATTCTTCACCCCAAACTACAGAATTACCAAAATATTAAATAAGGGCTCTGATTAAATGTCACTGAGTGCACGGTGCAGCCCTAGGGGTAGAAGAGTGGCAACATGAGGCAGACCAGCCAGGGCAATTTCAGGTGGATACTGTGCATGGAACCATCTGTTACTGTTATCATCATCATCATCATTATCACTGGAGGAGAGTCCCTGGTGTGTTTGATCCAAGCCCGAACATTTGACTCTAATTCTTGCTGTGTGAAGAAACAAAGTCATTATTCTTCCGGATGTCTAGGGCAACTGTCAAAGGTAAAGTCAGGGAGGCAAGGCCGGGTCTACCAGCATTAGAGTATAAAATAGTAATGAGGCTCTAGGTGAGTTTTGGAAAATACCCCAACCTCACAAAGAGCATCTCTTACTAGTGCCAAGTAAGGTATCAGCTCTATGTTTAGATCTAAACAGTGCTGGCCCTGCACCCTCTCCCAATCCCTCAGCCTATGAAAGTCACATGCCAAGATTTTTCAGAATTTTTTTCTCTGCTTTTAAGAGGATCTTTTTCCTTTCTTATTTCCTTCCTTCCTTCCTTCCTTCCTTCCTTCATTTCTTCATTCTTTTTCCTTTTTTTTTTATCATGATGGCCATGTTTAACACACACTTACACACACAAACAGTCACTCAAACAAAGTGATCATGATATTGGGAGTCTTTATTAGTGATTCTTGGAAATAAGTGAGAGGAGAGGTTCACATCATAGCTTTGGGGAAAACAAAAAATATAATGGATATTCATCTCATTTCTGGAGATTTCATTATTTCTTTCTTCCTTCACCCTTCTCTTTCCTCTTTATTTGGGAACTACACTCTCACAAATCATTCCTTTCTCAGGCAAAATATTCCCTCCCACATCAATTATTAAGCCATTTGCTGATATTCATACCCTCTGCTAACATCTCATCTTAAGGGAACATAAGGTAGTTTTTTGAGCACCATTTTCTTCCTAAAAGAAATTCTTTGTGACAAGTGAAGATAGTATAACAAGTTTAACTTTATGTACTAGTGACCAGGATACTGGTGCTTAAGCGAATCAGAATCTCTCTTGAACAATGCTAACTAAATGCTTTCTAGGGTTCTTTTTTTTTTTTTAAGCCAAATCCCTTCTTTTCTTCATTACAGAGGAAAAAAAAAAAAGGTTCTACTAGTCTAATGTTGCCTAACGACAGTCAAGTGTCAAAGAGTCAAGGTTAGCTTTCCTTGTATTCATTGTATTACAGAGAGGAGTCTTAGCATGTAGATTTCAGAAGATACACCCTTCTCATCAGCAATGCTTTCAAAATAAGAATTAGACTAAAATCCTTTCTAGAATGAATGCCAGGAGACCAGCATTTCTTTTATCTTGTTCTTTGATTCAGTTTCTGATGACATTTTAACCTTCTCTCTTGATTCTGAGAATGGCCCTTCTATAAAATCGGTGGTTCCCTGTGCCCTGGACATTGCTTCCAGGAAGTATTTTAATAGTAACCTTTGGTCAAGTTAACTGTTTCTATCAGTATCAATAGAAGCACAGTTAACAGGGATTCAGAAATGTCACTTTTGATTTGTTGTGCAAAAAACAGTGATTAGTGTAACCAAAATTTCTGGTGTTACTCTGCCAGAAACAGTCCATCTCCACGCAACAATAAAGTTCATCTTTGATGTGCCCATCATCTGGTGGCCAGTAAAAATTACCTTATTTGACTGTATTAACAACAAGAATATTTTATAACTGAAATAGTATCCAGGTATTGAAGCTAGGAAAAAGAAAGTAAAGAATAAATAAATTAGCCAGTAGGTTAGAACAAAAGTGAACTATATTTATTGTACGTTAAAGTTTAATGTAGAAGGTTTTTGTAGAAGTTTTATTCTGGTCTATAACTAGAGATCTTTTGGGTGATTTCAAATAGCTCAGATAATTTGCATTTGGATTTTTACCTTAGTACACCCTGGAGTTGGGAAATTTCTGTGGAGAAAGTGGATGTAACATCACAAAAGAGAGTATGAATATAACACAGAAAATGGCTCACACACATCAGGGTGAAAACAATCTTTTCTTGTTGTCACTGGAATTTGAATGGTACATTCACTGACCAAAACATTGTGGGTCTGTTTTTTTTTGGGGGGGGTGGCAGGGTATCTCAGCACATTAAATAGAAGAAACTGTTCATTATTTGGTGGTAGATTGCCTCATTAGTGGATTCACATACTTCATCATATATACCTCTCCCTCTACAGTTCCTAAAATAATAGAGCAATAGCAGCAGTAATCAAGTAACTTGAACATACAGAACTCGATTTAAACAATAATTTCCATATATAAAATAAACTCCTGCTATTTATTCTAATATTGGGACCATACTGTGCTGCATTATGAGCTATTCTTTAGGGGAGAAATGAGCAAGACAGGAGCAGGTTGTGGGCTAGAGCAGGATGGGGGAAACCTAACTAAGATAACAAGGCTGATTGCTTTCTTCCTGCCTCTTGGGAAGGAACCAGGAGACCACATCATCGAGTACCTGGAAACCTGGAATTCCTGCTCAGCTGTTACAATCTTAGGAGATAGTGTTGCACAGCTTTCCTTCTGGAAAGAGTTCTCAGGATCAGGTGGTGCCTGCTGGGTTTTTAGAAGGGAGGATGGTACAAGCTGTTACCAAGAACTGTGAGAAGAGTTCTTGGTGAGATGAACAGAAAGAAGAAGGACCCAAAGCCTCAGCTGAACCCAGGCGAGTTAGCTGAACCCTCAGAGCTGGTCTCCAGCCCTATAGAGAGCTAGATAGTCACAGAAAATCTTAGTAGATGGACTACTGAGGCTGGTTCTGTGTATGAAATTGGGTAGGTAGGGATTTCAACTTGATGCCCTTACAGTAACATTCCTTTCTGAATCCCCAGGAATGTTTCCAGATCCATGTCACTCATTTAGAGAGCCTCCTACTGTACCAAGTGCCTGCATTCCAGTGGCTCAGAGCTCGAGTGGGAAATGGTAGTGCAGGCATCTAGATCTAGGCTGTAGTTACTAGAGAACTATGGTTTTGATGCAGCTTATCTGGATTATTTGAATGTATTGCAAATTAAATTATATATTTCTGTATAAAAATTAAATGGTGAAAAGGTGAATTATTAGAATTAACCTAGGTTGCAATAGCATCTTTATATGGGCTTTTTGTTCTTTTTCTTTTTGATGCTAAAGAAAAGTAAAGAATATACTTCCCGCCTGTCCCTAGATTGAATTTCTTAAGACCTAGGTATATTGCTTACAAGGTAGGAAGGAGTATGTTATTGCAACTAGTACATTCTACATTACTATCTGGGAATACAAATGAGAGTACATTGTTTTTCATATTCAAACTAGATGATCCTGAGCCCCTATACCATCTGTTGCAAGACTATTTTTTCTTTGCTTGGGATCTCTCTCTTACAGTAGCTGCAACAACCTCAGGGGTATGTTTTTAGCCCCAAGTTATTCCAAGGGTCAGGCCTGGCTACTGTCCTATTTTTACTATATAGCTGCTACACAGGATCACTAAAAGTCACCTGATTCTGCTCACCTAATATCTACCTGTCTACTGAAGGGCAATCTGCCTCAAACAGACAGAGCAAGTACCTCGACACTGACCTTGTAACCCAGTAAAATGAAATAATCCTTGGTCTCTCTTTAGGTGCATTCTTTGCCAAGGCACTTTTGGCAGAAGGAATGAGGCATAACATAGACTTGAGCGTATTAGTTTCCTAGGGTTGCTGTAACAAATGAAGACAAACCAGGTGGCTTCGAACAACAGTTCTGGAGGTTAGAAGTAAGGTATTGGCATCATCATGCCCTCTGAAGGCTCTGGGAGGATTGTTTTTTGCCTCCTCTTAGCTTCTGGTGTCACTAACAATCCTTGGCATTTGTTGGCTTGTAGATTTCTAGATGCATAACTCCAATCCCTGCCTCCATCATCAAATGGTATTCTTGTGTGCGTATGTGTGTTCCTGTGTTCAAATTTCCTTTATAAGAACATTGCTTTTTGGATTATGGCCTATTTTAACCCAGTATGAACTCATCTTAACTTGATTTATCTACAAAACTCCTATTTCAAATTAGATCACATTTACAGGTCTGAGGAGTTAGGACTTCAACGTATCGTTTTGGGAGTCAATTTAACCTGTAATACTCAAACCTCTGCCACCTCGCCCCCAATTTATATTCTTCCTACAAGAAAAATACATTCATCCCATCTCAACATCTCCAAAAGTCCTAACCCTTCCAGCACTGGAGAGTTGTTGGTTTTTTCCCCCTCTATGTGGAATACTCACATGTTAGGGATCTGGGCTCCAGGCTCACTCTTGGGTCACTTGGGTCTTTGAATTCACATGCAAACACATGCACACAGAAAAACCATTTTCCCCAGATATTTTTCTGAGGTAGCAATTGAAATATTAAACATCACAACTAGGGATTAGAAGCAGACTCTGTGAAGAGTGAGTGGGAACACACTAGAAGAGAGATAACATGAGAGGGCCTAGAAAGTCCTTCTCTTCATGGATACTGGGATTCAAAAATTTTTTTTTACTAACTTAGTCCAGACTATTCTCAACTTTGCATGGGCACAGCCCTTTGAACCAAGGAGTGGCCCATCTGGAAATCCTAGTAACTCTTTCAAAGGGAGGCAGGTCCTCTGATGTGATCTGGACAACACAGCCCACCTCCCTCTGACACTGAGTGCTGACTCTCACTTGTGAATCCCTAGCCGTTCCCTGCTCCTTCTAATCTGCATCCAACTCTAACATTTTGTCATTTGATTTGTTCCATGGTTTCAGCTTTACAACAAAGAACTTCAATGACCTCCTGATTTTCTACATCTTCCGAAGGACAACCCAGTTCAAATGGTTCCTTTTGGCATGACATCTCTCCACATCTATCCGTGTAGCATGATACACTCTTCTATGGATAGAGAATTAACCTCTCAAGCTGGACACTAGCCTAACTATATGCTTATAAGAGGCATGCCTATATTCTAAAAGATGTGAGATTTTAATCAACACACTGAAAAAAATCTTAGCCCATTTGAATGAAGGAACTAATTCATTTCCTTTATCATGTAGTCCAACACTGTTCCTTATACCTTTCGGTGAAGATAAATTTTTCTCTTTGTTCACTGGCCAATTCAATAGCCACTAGCCACATATGATTACTGAGTACTTGAAATGTAGCTAATATAGTTGAAGAACTAAATTTCTAATTTTATAATTTTAATTAATTTGCATTTAAATTCAAATAGCAACTTGTGCCTGGTGGTTACTTTCTTGGATAGTACTGGATTACTCTATACTTTTATATTCTGTGGCAGTGCAAGAGTTAAACCACCAGGAGCAAATTAAAACATGAATTCATCAAAGCAAATTCATGTTTTATAATAAGAACTTTATAGGATCTTAAGGGAAAAAAGAAAAGAAAGGTGATGAACTTGGTTATGGGAGTCTAACTGAATAGCTCCAAGGCAATATGAATGAGGTTTCTCATCATTCATGTGTGGTTGGACATTGATATCCCCACCTTCTGTCTCTGAGCGCACTTCAAGAGGTATGAAAATTTGACAAAGGTGAAAGTGCTTGAAGCATACTCAGTGAAGTTCCCCAGCAGCTGCGTGAGATCCTGGAGAAGCTGAGGACCTCGTCTTTCCTGGCGAGTGGCTCGGCCACTTGATAAAATCGCTTGGCTCTCATTTTAAGCTACTGCAGCAGTAAGAGGGAGATTAAAGAATTATGTTGGCATTTTGGAATTATCTCTTTTAATTTCTCTGAGTCTAATTTAAAGTTTTCTTCAGATAAACTGCTTTATTAGCATTCACAGGCAAAATGTTCAGACTTTAAAAATAGAAAATGTCAATGTTGAGGTTATCTATCTGATTGGGAGATTATCTTGCTCCTGAAGTGCAAATCCAGGGAAAGCAAAGATAAAGAGAGTAGTTAAGCAGGGACACACGTTATCTGACTCCATGGAGTGCCTCTATCACTAGACCTGGAGGAAATATTTTCTTATGCCAAGCAAAGTTGAGAGACTTTATAGAGAACCTTCATGAGTTTGATTCGGTGTAAGGTGTTAGGGCTTCTGAGCTCCATATGTTTCTGTGGTTATCAAGAAGACCTTGCACAAGATCCTTCCCCATGTGGGAAGGCCACTCTCCCCTCCACACCCCACTCTTATTAGGGATTTCTGGACCCAAGGGTAGGTAGGATGATGACCATGTCCAGCTTGAAGCAGCTAGAGGAGCATGAGACCTTTGCCCATTGTCCTTTATAAGATTATAAAGGATCTTAAGTCTGAGAGCAGGGAATTGTTACAGAGCAGGGATCTGCACCCCGCCCCCCAGATAAATAAATGATTTAAAAAAAAAAGAAGAAGTCCTTGCACACAAAACTTTCAATTAAAGTAGGTGAATCTGGAATTGGTATAATTTACACTCCTATCTGATGGGGTGGCTCTAGAGAAGATGTAGGTATGGACAGGGAAATGAAAATGGGTAAGTTGAGAAGTAATTTAGTAACACAAAGGACTCTAATGCTTAAATGCAATTGAAAATAAAGTTATATAACAACAAAACTCTCAGTCTTTTTCATTTCTGAATTCCCCCTCGATGACCAAGCAACCTCTGGCCTGTGTGGGCTTGAATGTCCATATATTTCCAGATTTGCTTTTGAGTTATTCCCCAAACAATTTCTTTAGACTCTGTTTGTAAATGAAATCCTGACTTTCATTAGATAGGAATGAGCTCCTCTAAGATGTAAATTTTGGGCAATTTGCTTTATTAAAACAGAATACTGAATCTGTGTGCTATTCCTTCCATGTAGCAAAAGAAACAAGGCCTCCCTTTTCTCCCTCCTTCCCTTCCCTTCTTTTCCCTTCCCTCTCTCCCTCCCTCCCTTCCTTCCTTTCTTTCTGTCATATTTCTTTCCACAATTGGGTGGACATTATAAGAAGATTGATAGAGAAAATGCAGTATTTTAACATTTTGACTTTCAAAATATTTATGAACTCTTCAGTTGCCAGGCCAAACTTCAGTAGGAGCATTGCCTGATTTCCATGGTGAGGGGAGAATCACCTGCTTATGGAAGCCCCCTCATCTGTTACCAATTCCTTCTTTACTCTCTCTAGGACAGAAATACCTTTCTTTTAATTCTTGGATTTTTATTTACCTTCTTAAGTCCTTTATGTTGGATAGAGCTGAGGAGATGTTTCACTGTTCATATCACTGTCACTTGCCAAGGAACTGATTTATTATATGTGACACTAGAAAAAAATAAAGCACTAATTTATATTCATGAAGTTCTTGTTTGTGCTTTCTAAACAGATATAATGCAATCTGTCTAACCTCTCCAGGACATTACTGAAGCCTGCCATTTTGTGACATATTCTTTCCAACACAAGTAGGAAGAAAATAGTGTATGAAAGGTAAAACTGTTACAAATAAATTAAATTAAATAATTTTCAGAAAAATGAAAATGAGAAGAAATTACTAAGTGATGTTATAGTTTCTAAGTACATCAGTAAATGGGACAGAAAACATCATTGCTCTGAAATTTGAGGATTCTCACAATATATCTCTTATGTGCCAATGAATATTTGTATTGACAGGAGGAAAAAAAACAAAAACAAAAAACAAAGACACTTGCCAGTAATAACTATACACATTGAACTAAAGAGACCTGCAAAAAGCTTCACCTATGAACTTACAACATGCCAAATCTTTCTTTCTCTTTTATATATCCTATAAATTTTTATTATAGCACATATCTCAACTAAACCAAAATATAACATTTATCCTTTTAAGGTTTCATTCTTTTTATTAATGTCATGATAGTTAAGATCTCCTTCTGAAACCAGATGGGATCAAATCATTTCAACATCACCTTCTTATAACAAGTTTCCCCAAGTTCCTCGATTGGGCCCGGATCACTGGCCCTGTTCTTTTGGAGCCCTCTGTGTTCCCCTTTATAGACTGTGTACAAGTGAAATGCAAGCAAATCTTTCCTTCCATTAGCCTAAGCTCCATGGTGGAGACCCTCACTGCGTGCCTGGGGCTGAACAGAAGACCTCCATAGTAGACATACTGTGCCTGCTCAAAAGATATGTTGATTAATGAGTTGTGATCTTGACATTCCCCTTTAATGCCCTTAAAGTTTCCATAAGAATAGAGGGATGGCTTCCTTTGAAGGGACTTGGCTTTGTGGTGAACCTATTAAGCTGGTTCATCACAGCATTGGATTTTGTCAAGGGCCCGGGTGAGCATTCCTTCATATTTGCAACTAT
The DNA here is from genome assembly GCF_987537825.1 of Furipterus horrens. Lineage (NCBI taxonomy): Eukaryota > Metazoa > Chordata > Mammalia > Chiroptera > Furipteridae > Furipterus > Furipterus horrens. Next base: position 177,782,041 of record NW_028327176.1, read on the forward strand.
AACCTGGAATTAAAAATGGTGAGTAATGTGTAACTGAAGTGTTTGCTTCATGAGGTCACACTTAGATTCACTTTGAGACTATGCTAATTCTTCTTCCACCAGAAGTTAAAAGCTGAGGGAAATAAAAACGCTTTCTGACATGAAGATGAGAGCAGCCATTGGCCAGGAGCTGAGCAGTCATGGGAAGCTTCTGAGTTGAAATCAGATACTAACAACTTCCTTTCTCTGCAGGGCGGAACCCAATAACTGAAATAGGGTAGGAAACTTTTTTGAAAGGTGAGCTTGGAAAACAGACGATTGGAACAAATACCAGTTAAGTGGCTGATGAGTCTAGTCTTTTAGAGTGTTGAATGCTGGCTCTCTTAAAATACCACTATAAAAAGCCTGATAATCAGGCAAATCTGAGATTATTATTCTCAAAGTCAAGGAGAAGGGAGGGCAAAAATAGGATATTTTTGAGGCTTTGGAGTCTGGTTTAAGGCTTAAGATTGGGTAAGCATTATGATCTAATTAAAAAATAATGTTATAATCAACACAGGAGTACAGATATCCAAGATATGGAAACAATTTAATTATCTGTCAGTGGATAAACGGATTAAAAAATGTGATCTATAAATAAAATAAGATAATAACCAGTTTTAAAAAAAGAAGGAAAATCTTGTCAATTGTGACCATGTGAATGACCTTGAAGGCATTATGTTAAGTGAAATAAGCCAGAGAGAGAAAACCAAATACTGCATGGTACCTCTTATATGTGGAATCTTAAAAAAAAAAGAAGAAAGAAAGAAAGAAAGAAAGCTGAACTCATAGGAACAGAGAGTAGAAAAGCAGTTACCAGGGGCTGAGCAGGTCGGAGAAATTGGGAGAGGTTGGTAAAGGTATACATTTCAGATAAATAATGTCTGAGGATCTATTCTATAACTTGCCAACTATAGTTGATAACCCTGTATTGTGTAATTAAAATATGCTAAAAGTGTAGAACTTAAATATTCCCATTAAAAATGGGGGGGGGTAAATATGTGAGGTGATAGATGCATCAATTACTTAGCTTTATAGGGGAATCTCTTGACAATGTTTACACATATCAAATCATTGATTGTATTCCTTAAATACAACGTTATTTTCCACTACATCTCAATAAAGCTGAAAGAAACAAAATTGGTGGGTATGGCAATGCAAGAATTTTATGGTAAGTTTTTCAAGTCTCGAAGAGTCAATAGTCATTTGATGTTATCTATTGAGAAGCTGGGTAGTCTGATATTAAGTGAAATGAAATTTTGGAGAAGTTTCTAAAATGAACAATAAAATTATCTGCATGGACCAGAGTATCCTGGGATAGTAAAAGTCTTGTTAATGAGGACAGTGAGATAGTTTGTTCCGTTTAAAACTGGACAGGAACCTGCATGGGTGTTAATGTTTTCAGGTCTCTGTACTCTTCTTGATCTACGGCATTCCTCTGTTTTAGCAAAAGAAGGCCCCCTGGAGAAGCATCAGGGGAGTAATGGTGAGTTAGCACAAAACTGTAACAGTCAGCAGTGGGAAAGGGGTCATCTTTTAACCTACCTACTCCATTGTGAACAAGACATTGTCTATTCTTTACTTCAGGGTAACCATTAAAACTCATAAATTTAAATCTCCTTGTTCCAAAATTTCCAATGAAATAAATATAAAGCAATAAATAAGTACTTAAGCAGAAAAAATGGGAGAAATGGCAGATGCTGCTTGTTTAACTCATGTACTTAGGGACTTCCAGATATGTTTCGTGGGTGAAATGATTTGTAGTGGGAACAGATAACATAAATTTATAAGGTTAGTTATTAATGGATAATGCATAATATAATACTACAAACAGTATAACATTTCTGATAGGTATGTGGGGAAATGCTATCAAGTAAACCAGCTATAATCTGTTTTGTCTTATTACGTACTTTGTTAAAATTAGTCATTCTCATAATCAAATAAATACCAGATGAAGGAGATATTGTGATTCAATTTTAAAACCAAAAAGAAATGTTTCTAATGAAATACTTATTTAATTTTTGGAAGAAAAATATTGCAACATGGCAAAATGCACTGAAATGCTAAGCAGAATTCTAAAAAGAAAGTCAGTATATCAAGACCCCTCTATAGAATGAAAGGCTGGCAAATCCTCCTGACAGGCTAAGGAGACAAGAACAATGCCTTATACCACTCAGAGTTACAAAAACTGTACAGGCACCCATGCCTGACCAACAGGAGTCAGGTTATGGCAACAGCATCATCATTATTGTAAGTGATTTAGAGAGAACTGGACTGCCTGGGATACGGGTGCCATAGCTTCTTCTCTTGACCCTTATAGGACTCCTCTTCTTCCCCCAAGTGCTCCCCTCTGAGATGATGGTGATGAACCCACGTAAAGCAGAGCCAGCAACTCAAATGCCCACAGAGAACGGGAACTGAATGTAAGACAGTGGAGCGGGCCTGAGTAAGATTCTGAGCAGCAGTAAGGAATGGTGGGAACCGGTGAGCAGGAGCAGCAACAACCCAGATCTGGCTGATGATCGCCTTGTGGGAATATACGCCAAACGTGCCAGAGGTTTCAATGTTTCCAGAAATTGTGGCAAATCAGATTTTTAAATAGTAGTTTCCAACTTATAAAGTATATGTTTAATGGTCAAAAAAAAAAAAAAAATCCCATACATCTACAGGTTGAACTTTGCCTTTGGACCTCATCTTTTTTTTAATAGCTAAATGCTAAAGACATAATAGCTAATGTAAGATCCACTTTGTCCCTTGTCCCTCTCATTATGTCAGATAGGAGGAAGAAACCCCCACCCCAGCCTAGAGCATCCTTTGCTGTTTAGAACAGGATGTGACTTTTCATTGTTAGTGGCACATTATTCTTTCAGGACAGAGGGGCCTTTAGTTCCCTGCTAAATATTAGAATATTTCTGATTGTAACTTATTGAGGTAAGTAAATCTAATCCACTAAAAACTTCTGTTGAAATTGATTAACTAATAAATGAGGGGGAGAAAGAAAAGCGGCAGGGAAATGGTTCTACTGGGTAAAAAAAATCACTTGTTTAAGATGCAGATCCCCTGGCTGCAGCCTGGAGATTCAGAGTTTTAGAAACTAGAAAAGAGGCCAAATTGCATGTTCAAAGAGCACTCCTGAGTGATTCTTGAATAGGCCATTTTTCAGAAATAAACAAAAACCAAAACCTAAGCAGTGATTCTCAAACTTTAGTGCTCCTGAGATCAACCAGAGGGCTTTGTTATAACACAAATGGCTAGTCCCCACCTAGAAGTTCTGGGGTGGGACCCCTGTGATGCTGGCGCTGCTGGTCTGGGCACCACACTGCATGTGGGCAGGTTGTCTGGGTGGGCCGTGGAGGCCCTGGAGGGTACACAGAAGCTGAAAGTGAGGATGGGACAGGCTGAAATTACTTCATCTGCCTCATAATGTTGCCTTGGATCTGGTGTTAGAGGCTGAACTTAACTGCAATGTAGACTTTGTTACTGGTCCATTCACTCACCAAATAATCATTGACACTTGCTTTGTGCCAGATGCCATGGATGGCATAGGTCTATAAATTATTTAGCTTACAAAATATCTAATTCATTAATACCACAAATATCTACTGAACATCTACCATTATCCAGGCTATGGACTAGTTGCTAGTTCAGAGACAGGTCTCAACTTCCAAGGGATCAGGAGCCAGTAGCTTTTGGCTTCTCCACTGTCATTCATATTCAGAAGATGGCTTGAAGAAAATATTGGTTCTTTCTGGATAAACAAAACAGAGCACAATAGAACTGATTTGTTGTGTTATCCTGGGGGAATGATGTCTTGCGCAGATCCCTGGAGCTCAGAGGGGGAGATGCTTTTGTCTGAACCATGCTGATAGCTTTGGTCCTGCGAGCCCTGGGAAGACCCAAAGCACTTTCCTGTTACAAGGACAAGGCTTCCCACTGTCACCCCTGTGCTTGGTAGCAGGACCCCAGACACACTTTTTCTAGAAATAGTGCCTTGCCAGTGAAGACAAATACATGTGAGACAGGCTGTCAAAGCCTGCTCCCGTGTAGCAATCCTGCACTGGGTTGCACGCTCCACAGGAGACCTGCCCTTTCTCTGTGTGCACACGGCAGGTAAGAGGGCATGGGGGTCAAATGTTTCCAAAGTTATAGAGGCAGCACCATATTACACCCATTGACAAAAACGTCATTTTTTAACGTAAGAGCAGGGTTGGAGGAGGACAGAGGGTCTCCTGGGAGCTCTCTATCACTTTCTTATACTCAGGCCTCTTTCCCAAACATGGTACAATGGTGCTAAAGACAAAAAGGGACTCGGATCCAGTTTGGCTCCTTTTCCTTTTCTTTTCTTTCTCAGTTTCCCGAGTCTCTCCAGTTTTACAAAGCCTAAAAAGTAAACTATTATCCAGGGAACAAATGTCAAAACTTTTAAATATAGTTAATGGATTGGTTACTTTGGCTCCAAAATACAGATCATTTCCTCAAGATAGCATTCTGGTTGTCTAATATTATATGATTTTTAAAATCACAACTGTTTAGCTAGCAATACTTAAATGGAATACTCCTTGAGAATGAAAACTGGCTAATTCAGTTCTATATCTCTCCAATATTTGCATATGGTGGACATGCTATATAAATTTGTTGAATTTATGATCGAGTGAGAAAACAAATGCACATTGGAGTGTATCGAGGAAACAGGCTCAGCAGAATGGTGATGTCTACAGCTCTTGCAGCAGAAGCAGGTGAGAAGCTGTCTGTTGCCTTCCAGGTTCACGCCTCTGCCTCTGCCAGAGCCCTGCTGAGCTTATTGTTAAGTATACATACTTGTTCTCAGCTACTAAAGTTGAGATTTGAAGAGTCCAGAAAAAAGTGAGATGTATCCAGAACAATACATATTTTAATATAAGCTGAATTTAAAAATAATTTATTTGGGAGGTAGTCTTTTTTTCCCTGGGGGACAAATGTTAGAGGACAATTCAATAGGAAATTTTATTCACAGTCCTAGACTCAGGTAAAGATTTCCATAAAAACTCCAAATCCTAGTAAATCTGTTTTAGGGAAACATATGTACACTTCTTAATACAGACATTTTAATACAGATATTTATTTTGACTTGATAAATTGAGTTCACCAGGAGATGGTAAAATCTTTTTAAGGCTGGGAGAGGAAATATTTAATTTCCATATCTGCTCAAGAAACTATTTAAACTTAGAATGCTTACTCTTATGGCTATATAATGGGATAATTTGACAGTAGTCAATATAAAAGCTCGTGCAGTTCTACTGATTCCCTGTCCATTTCCTCTGCGCTGTATCTCATTTAGCAGGCCACCCAGGCCTTGAGCTTTTGCGGCATCATCTAGTCCTGCCACTAATGCCTCTGAAATATCTCCCAACCCTGTTCCTCTTTTCCACTTCCTTTGGTTAAATTTGCATGTTCATCATCTCCCTCCTCCTTCTCCTTCACACTGCTGTTAGCTATTATTTTGAAACATATGACAGATTACGTCACTTCCTAACACCCTGCAATAGCTCTCCAGTGTACAGAGTGAAGTCCTAACCCCTCAGCGAAGTGCTCAGGGCCCCTACAGCTTTGCTCCAATTACTCTTTTCAGACTCCTCTTTCCCATTTCCCTCTGCACAAACGCTGTTCCAGCCAACTCTTTATGATCCTTCAGATTATAAAGGAGAAAGACAGCAGAGTGCAGCTGTTAAGAGCAGCAGCTCTGGAGGTACGTCACCTGTGGCCAAAAGCCAATTCTGTGATGAACTTGATGATCTTGAGTAAGTTACGTCGCTTCTCTGAGTCTGGACTTTCTCATCTGTGAAACAAGAATGGTAGAACCTCCCTTGGGGGTTATCAAGAGTTTAACAATAGATGACATGTGTAACATGCTTGGAACAGAGTGCATTAGTCACCATTGTCATTTTTCACATTGTTACTCATGATCCCCTCTTGGTGCCCATGGGGATCACACTCACCCTGCAGCAAGCTGTTCACTTACCACTCTGGAAAACAACAAGGGAACCAGTTATTCTCCTGGATTTCTGCAGCACTCTGATTCCATTAGTTTTTGTGCCTTGTGTTGTGATGAGCACTTTGCTACCTTCATATCCTCTTCCAGGTCATAAACTAGAAAACAGTAACACTGTGATCATTTTCCATCTGCTATGCCAGCCAGGGCTTAGCACCTGGAAAATGCTCAGCGAGTATTTGGTGAAACAGAAAAAAACTTATCTGTGAGACATTCAAAACACTATGTTTAAATGCACACATCCAGGAAAATAATCCAAGTAGAGACTACTATTCATTTACCTTATATCATGGTTAATGTAATCATTCAACATTTATTTTTTGAATGTCTGCTGTTGCTAGTCATTGTTCTTGCCACTAGGGATATAGCAATTAAAAAAAATTAAATTTTCTACTCTCAAAGAGCTTGTATTCTAGCAGATAGAAACAGTTACTAACATTAAGAAGCTGATAAATGCCTTGGGTAAAAGGAAAGCAGGAAGAAAGGTAGATGAAAAGTTGTTATTCTATACATGGGTGGCCCAGGTAGACTGTGTTGAGAATGTGACATTTGAGTGGAGACCTAGGGAAACTTGCAGCATTGAGGCAGAGCCTTCAAAGCAGAGGGAATGGCCAATGCCAAGGCTATGAGGTAGAGCTTGCCTGGAGAGTTAAAGGACCGGCAACACAGACCTGTGTGTCCACAGTGGTGTGAGCCCCATGAGGGAGTGGTAGAAGTGAGGTCAGATATAATTGGAACTGGATCTTATAGAACCTCCGTCTGTATGACTCCCTCTGCTACCCTCACCCCATCATGAATCTCTACATTTCTGTCAGAGAAAACATTAGGACCCAGTTTATAGTCTTCTTTCCTCTCCATCTCTTAAACATTAATTCTAGATACTTTCAACACCCATGTAGAGAACACATCCAATGGTTCAGCAACACAACTGGTCCCCTTACCTCAAAATTACAATCCTCTGTTCAGTGTTGAAAATACATCCTCCTCATTCTTTTTTGTTTGCTTGTTTATTTTTGGTTTTTTGGAAAGCATGAAAGACAGTGCATTCATAACATGAAAAAAATCAATTTTCTTCATTCTTGATGGCAGGATGCCCTGATGTTACTGGAAAAGAAACATGGCCAGCTAACCATGCCTAGTGATACCTCTTCAAATTTGTGGTACCCAACTTGGGAGGATTATTAAATCTGCCAATTTATCTTTTATTTCTCTTTTTTAAAAATCTTGTTTTTCTTTCCCTCAAACAGTTTAGGATGGCTTTCAATAAAAACAGGGAGGCTATTCTACTTTTCATAGTTATTTTAATTTTTTAAAAGTTAATTTACTGTCAAGTCAGTACATGTACAACATCAAAATTTAAAAGGTTAAAACAAAGTGTATAGAGTAAAAAGTAAGTCTTCTATGGACCTGTCCTTGCAATACCTAGTTACCCTTTTAGAAGACAATAATTTTTGAAACTTTTTATGTTTCTATAAGAAACATACACTGTAAAATACAGGTAAAAATTATTGTGTGTGTGCCCATAAACACAATTTGGAAATGTGCCTGTGTGTGTATCCACACATTTGGTATAACATTATCCACACTAGCTTGCATCTTTTCACTTGGTATTATAATTCGGAAATATGTTGTATCAGTGTATAGAGATCTGTCTCATTATTTTCAATGGCTGTACAATATTCCATTGTATGTTCGCATTGTCCTATATTGGATCATGGCCAAGCTGATGGCATTTAGATTGCTTTTACCCTTTGCAGTCACAGACTGTTCTGCCATGAAAACCGTTCTATTTGTGTCATTCTCACAAAGCTAATAGTTGTAATAGCCGTATGATGTTGCTAGTTGTAGAACTGCTGATTGAAAGCACACAGACATTTAAAAAAAATTTAAATCTTCTTAAATTTATATAAATATTACCAAAATATCCTCCACAAAGTCTACCAATTTATAGTGTGTCAGCAATTACATACGTATGAGGACGACTAGGTGAAAATGTCATCTCGCTGGAGTTTTACTTTGCATTTCTCTGATTGGGAGAAAAGGTGACCATCTTCTCCTATGTGTATGAGACACTTGCATTGCTTTTTCTAGGAGCAATCTGTTCATATTGTAGTTTATTTTGGACTCTGTTTAACTGTCAGATGTTTAAAATAAAAACTGTTCTAGTTAATCGTTTTCCCCATTACTGTATGTGCCTGGATTAAACAATGTTATAACCTGTGTCACAGTGTTGCTTATCTATCAAATGGCTCCACCTAAATAGTTTGCTCAAACTTTCCCTTAGTGAACATTCATGCACCATGGATGTGAGCTGTGGGGAATTGGGTTGGAGCTGTAGTGTTGTTTCGGACAGCGGGTCAGATTTAACCCCGATCTTCAGTGTTATAATCTAGGAAAGTCCAAAGCCTAGCTCTGGCCCCAGTGCTCATCATGTCTGGCAGTGGGAGGAACACTACACTCTCACAGGGATCACCCTCTCTGCCTCCTGTATCCTTACATGATAGGTAGATAGATAGCTTTTAGTGAAGCTAAGAGCTAAGAGCTTCACTAAAAGCTGGGTGCGGACCTCTTCTCACTCTGGCATAGCCCCTTCGTGAGAACTGCAATAAAACTCTCCATCATTTTAACAGGGCTCCCATGTTTCAGGTATAGTCTACACAATATCCTCGTGAAGGCGGCATATTTCTCTGGGTTAAAATCTTTGGTGGTCATAACTATAGAAAAATGAGTCACCTTTTTCAAAACTGAAGAATCTGGAACTTCAACGGTTGTGACTTAAAACCATGTTCTTCTATACTGACTAATTCTGTGATGTCATCCTCCACAGAAAATGGGATGTTTAATTATTTCTTTTGAAGAATTCAGTACTTCCATTATGTGGAACCTTGGTGAACAAAATTTTTTTCAGTAGACCCCTGGGAATCTGTAATTTTGAGAAGTACCTCATCTGGGCATAAGGGATGGACTTAAGTGCTATGATGTTGAGTTAAATGGCACACAATACTAAGAGTTCATGATAAAGAATTTACAAGCCTCCTCCAAAGAAAAATATCTTGAGTTAGGTACAAAGATCTCTGTGATAAGATGGAAGACAGTGTTTTTCTTCTACGTACATTTGTTTGGGATGGTCATTATAGAGACTCATGCCCAAATTCTGACAGTGCTGTGGACCCATGCCATCAGTATATGGTTCTGTATGGCAGACTAACCCTCATATTCTACTAAACATTTTTAAAGGTCCATGTCCTTTGGGAAAGGAATCCTGGCATTAGAAATACTTTTAACTTAATTTATTTTATTTTACTTTATTTTTTAACTTCTATCAGACTTCTCATTGGACTGTTGTTCCCTGGTAAGTTTATCAGCCACTTATTAGAGAATCTTTCTTTTTACCTTTCTGAGAAAACTGAAGTCATTAGGCATACTTATTATTCAACTAACTGTCTCCATTAACAAATTTATCTACACCAATTTATTCTTCCCTTATTTTTAACAGACTTAGTGGATGAGATGCTCCTCTTCCTTCTCAAGGTCAACCCATTCCTCTGTACCTTTACTTCCAATCACATCAAGCTCCTTCTGACATGGTACTCCTTCAGCTATTCATCTTTATTGCCTTTTACTTATTTCTATATTTTAAGCCATGAACCTGCTCAAATATAGGTAATCTCCTACCTTCCCTTCCCAAAACACAAATCTCTCTCCAAAAACTCCTGATCTTGAATCCTATCTAGCAATTCAGTCTTTCTACTCCAACACATAACAGAGTTTTAGAAAATACCTCATCTGATATTTTATCTCCTTTCCCTTCCATTCAATCAACCAGCAATTGCAACTTGACCTCTGTCCCCACCAATCTACTGATTTTACCTGTTCACCAATTATGATGCAGGTTCCAAATGAAATGGAGTATTTTAATCTTATCCGTATATGCTGTTGTCAATCCCTCCTTAATTCTAGAATAACCTCTTTCAAAGTTTGGCCTTTCATGGGATCACCTCTTTGGTTCTCTGAGGATTTACCTGACTGTGTTTTGTGTGCTCCTCTTCCTTGGCCCATCCTTAAAGTGTCTCTTTCCCCCAGGCTCTGTCATTACCCACTACCCACATAATCCTTCTGCTGCTTCTGCCTTTCAGAATGCCAATCTTGTATTTTGAATGCAAGTTTCTCTTCTTCCCATTCTCCTTGAGATATCTCACCAAACCTCTGGGGTTCATCCACCCTAATATACTGAAGATCCTCAAATCTTTGTCCAGTTCAAATCTCTCTACAAACCCTCGAATTTTAAGAATAGCAATACATTGAGTATTTCACCCCGATGTCCCACAGTCATTTTCACGTGGCCTGTCTGAAACTGAGTCCATCTCATCCCAAGTCTGCTTCTTGTCTTGCTTTCTCTGTGTCCACCAGGGATGGGGTCACCAGGATCCACGCTTCCAACATTTCAAGCTAATATTCTGGGATTTATCTTTAACCATTTTACATATCTCATTTTCATTGAAACTCAATTTGCAAGTTTTATTTCCTAAATATTTCACAAATTTTTCTCTTTTTGCTGCATCTCTGCTAGACTTATCCCACTGAAGACCCTTTTTCTCTCTTGTTTATCATGGTTCAGCAGCCTCCAACCAAGCATTTCTCAAATTATCCAGTGCAACCCCAAGCCACACTTCTATAATGTAAACATGACATTTTATTCATCTTTTAATCCTCGCTATTGCTTCGTCTCATGTCTTATGACTATGTTTCTCACAATGTTGTTCCTCTTAGATGTCAACATCCGCTTCCTGTCCCAGGCCTATATTCAGACTTATGTTAGACGCTCTCATGCATCATCTCCCAATTAGTAAGCCACCTGATGGGAGTCAAATGTTATTCAATTTTTAAGATTTAGATCAAGTGTCACCATCTCCAAGACACTTTCTTTGATATATTCTTTCTGCCCAGGTCTAATTTAGGGGCTCCATGCCTGTGTTCTCCTGGAACTCTGAGCTTACCTCTTTTTATCTTAACACACTTTCTTAAGGCTGCCTGTTTATGTAACTCTTTCCCACTAAATTTGAGCACTTGAGAACAGAAACTTCTTCCCACACCTATGTATATCTAAGGACTAGGACAGGGTTTGACACTTAGTATAGGATTAATAATGTTGTTGAATAAGTGTATGAGGAAATGGTTTAGATTAAAATGATGGAGTGGGACTCTGAAAGTGGATGCACTGGGCCAGTGCAATCTACTCGCTTCTCCTAGTCAATCTCTTTATTGTAAAGTGGGGATAATTAATAGTCACCTAACTTGATTTTTGTGAGGATTTAATGAGATAATACTATGTAAAGCACTTGGCATAGTACCTGACATAGCAATTGCTCACTAAATATTACAATACAATACTGACAATCAGCTCTATTACTTCTAGTAATCCTGATGGTTAAGCACCATCTGGAGAGCAATATGTGAAGTTTAGTCTTTTCATGCACCACTATTACTAGACTTAATAATAAGAAAATGAGTCTTAATGTGGCTCACTTTCTCAGAAAGTCAGCTCAAAGACCATTCTGCTTTATTACGTTTTTAATTACGAAGCTATTTTACTTCATTTTCCCATTTGGGAAACAGAGAATAGAAGGAATATAAAAAAATTGCTTGTGGCCCCACCCTCCCATTGCAACCACGGCTGCTATGTGTATTTTTCTCCCGAGAGCTCTTTTTGTACACACATGGTTAGAGAGTAGTTGTTAGTGATGGCGTGACCCTGCTATTAAATCAACTACTTAGTGCAAGGATCACAGGCCCTGAGAAAATGCAGATTTAAACGGATCTGCAAGGAAGAAGACAGTTTCAACCTGAGCCTGAGTCTGGAGCTGAACCAGAGCCCCACGTAAAGACAAAAGTGAGACGCTCTATTCATGTCAGATCCTGCAGGGGACACAGAAGCACTATTTGTTTGTTGGATTCAGAAGTCCAAGACTTAAGGTTGGTGCTCTCTATAAAGAGCAAGGATAACTATTTGCTCAGCTGATAGATTTCAGTGACATCTAACTTTCAAAATACTTTGCTTCATTATATTATGATCTTCTCAGCATTTATAGTTATTGTTTTATCAACAACCATACATTGCTGTCCTCTGGGAGTGAACACCTGTACCTCTTAAATAGACTTGTAACAAATTCACCACATATTTAGCAACAGATATAAAGCAGGAGCAATAGACATTCTTACAGTTATTGAGTCATGCAAAGAGTAAAATTAGGGGAAAAAAGGGTCATTCATTCATGCTTCTTTCTTTCTTTCTTTCTTTCTTTCTTTCTTTCTTTCTTTCTTTCTTTCTTTCTTTCATTTATTCAATGGTTATCTGTTGTCTGACTTTCATGAGCCAGGCGTAGTCTTTGACTGTTGTTAAAATGTAGTTACATGATTAGTGCTTTCATGGTGCTCCAGCACAGCCAGGACACTGGTAGTAAACAAGGATATGAAACTCAGAATTATGTTAAGTGCATTGCAAGAAAGAACATGCATCACTGAAACAGAACAATAAGGGTGAAGAGAATGGGGTAGGAGACCACCTTCCAATAGTTAGAAAGATCACTCTGAGGAGTCAGTATTTCAGTTGAGACTTAATGGAACATAAGAGACAGCCAAGCATCAAGTTGGGGGAATAGCATTCTGCCCTGGTGGCTTGGTGGATCTTGCTCCCTGGGGACTAAAACAAGACCAGTGTGGGCCGGCGTTTGGTGATCAGTAAAGGCGTGACAGGCCCAGATGAGGCTAGACAGGTCAGGCCTGATCATGCAGGACCAAGCAGGCTGTGTTAAGGAGTTTTTGTATAACCACAGCTGCCCTGCTGGGGTACTATCAAAACCTAACTGACCTGGAGAACAGAAATACGCATCTCCAGTCCCCTCTCGTCATACTGTCTGACTTAAGAGGGGAGAAAAAACTGAGACACTTGTGAAATTTATAGCCCAGAGTCACAGGCTCAGAGATGCTTAGAGTCAGTTCATAGGCAAAGTTCAAAGGATGTTGGAATGATCAGACCGGGTATGTAAGACAGCTATGATTAATACGCTAAGGGCTCTAATGTATGAGTGAGATGGCATGCAAGGATAGATGGGCTGTGTGTGGACATCCTAAGAAGGAACCAAAATGAAATGTGAGAGATTATAGTCTGAGTGTCTCCAGACCTGCTATTTCCCAGCTTGTGACTTCTACCCTGAGATATGCTGCTCTAGGTGATTGCCTCCATCACTCTCTGTCCTACCCACCTGCGCATAATGTTACCTCTGTGCCTTAGGGCACACTTGAGTCCCTCCTGCTTGGGATGGAAATAGTATCAATTCAAATTAGAATGTCTGCTCAGAGACCTGCAAGCAATATAAGCCTAAATAAGTTCTGAAACCCTGCTGAGCCTCATATCTTATAAAATTATGAAAAGATATGTCTCAATAATTTGATGTGACAAATGAGTGAAATACTATATGTAAAATCCCTTAGCATGGGGCCTGATGAGAAATAGATGTTCAATAAATGTTAATTTCCCTGTTTCTCCACCTATTGAGTTTCTACCCATTCCATTCCAATGTCTTTTTTAAGCCACCAAAGATTTTGGTCTGTAATACTTATTTTCTTTACCTAATAATTCACTGTAGCTTTGCTCTTCATGAGTGTATGTCCTGATTCTCCCAGTGGTTTAGGGTTGAGATCATACCCAAAACTCATAGTGACCAGTAGTATTGAACACAGAGGTGATGTCCAGCAAGTCTTTCATGTTTGTATAATTATAATCCAGTGGAGCCAAGGAAACCTTGATTGGCAAAGCCATGGAGGTTGCAAGTAACAAAAGAAAAATGAAAATGGATTCCATGACCATGGGGAAGTTCCAGAAACCTGAAGAGGGAGGGAGCTTGGGGTAGAGAGGAGAGAATGCCATTAATTATCCATATAATAATGGGTAATTTAGAGATAACTGTGGTTCTGTCCACAATTCCAAACTATGTGGTGAACTCAGTGGTGAATTAAAACAAACTGATTATTTGGACTCACTATTAATTAATTAATTCAATGTACATGTATTTAATCTTTATTATTGGTGATGTGTCATAGGGTAGATATTGGTAAAATATATGGAATAGACTACCTTAAACTTAGAAAATTAAATATTGTTATGGTGTTTGATCTAACTACATCTGTCAGTGATTTTAATATAGTAAGTTGAGTCATAGATCTCTTACACTGTATTTTTCTATAATAAATATGATGGGATTTAACTTAATATAGGTTATCTAAATATATGCGTTTTTTGTGCTATATATCAAATTACACAATAAGATTTTCAGTTGTCAGACATAATGTTATGTACTTTTATAAACAAAAAAATAGTATTTTAAAAACATTTTCTTTGAACATTACTTTCATAGGTATTTCTTCTGAGTCTTTAGGGATTTTGATGGGACAATGCAACTATATTATCTATGAAGTACAAATAATTTGTTCCCAAGTCCTTATGTGGAAAAAAGATCAGCAGAATTTGTGGGTCATACTATGATTGTTTTTTCTAAATCTTATTTTAAGATAATTTTTAAAATGTGTCTATCTTTTCACTGCCAAATAATTTTTAAAATATTTTCATGTTTAAGTTTCCCTTCAAAATGTTTTACAAGTAAGCAGTTTAAAAGTAGAGTAATTGGTGGTAAAAACACAATAAAATATATAGATGGTGTATTGTAGAATTTTATGCCTGAAACCTACGTAATTTTATTAGCCAATTTAACCACAATAAATTCAGTAAAAATAAATTTAAAATAAAATATTAAAAAATAAAAGCAGAGTAATTTATAAAATGGAATAATTTCATGAATATTTTTATGTTTCACGTCTTGGTTTCTTTATCCCCTAGTTGCCTGGATTTCCCTTTCAATTAGCAAATTTTGCAATGTATAATCATTTCTTTTAGATTATGCATTAATAGGTTTATCCCTGTGAATAGAAGAAAGTCCTTTATTACATTAGCCATGGCATTTCTCAACCTGGAGGTCCAAGTTCCAAAAGATGCCTGTAATTAGATGAAATTACATGTCATAATAACCAAATGGTAGCACATCAGATTACGATTCTGCTGCGATCTTCCCTGTATCTTTTCTACATTCTCTTTCCACCTCCCATTTTAGAGTCTGCCTCATGATCACCAGCAAGAACACATCTCTAAATTACATTCCACTGCTAAAGCTGTCTGAGAACCAGCTCCCGCGAGACTCGGTAACCAATTGTGACAATGGACGCAGCATTGTTATAATGTCCACTTTTCCCTGGGGAGGAGCTCTCTAATGTCCAACTTTAAATCTCCACTTAAAACTGCCTCGCAAGAGGTAGCCGCAGTACACCGGACAGTCTTGCTCTGAAGGAGCGTCCTCTGCTTTGGTATTTGCTTTACAGCTCTGTGCCGACCGTACAAGGTTTCCGATTTATTTTTTCTTGCAGTTCCTTGGAGTGTAAGAGCCAAAATAACAGTATGGTTTCTCATGGGTGTCAAAGGCACACTTACTGAGCTCTTTTTTACAGGATTTGCTTAAAAATAAGAGGTTTAGTCTCCGGTGCTGGAAGACTCTGGGTGGAGGGCAAGGTCCAGGCAGATGTCTGGAGGCAAATGTCTCCTGGAGATTACTTCCCATTCATTCTTCACTGGAGGTCCTGGAATTCTTCAGAGGACTCCTCCTAAGGGGCTGGGTGTAGGCAAGGGTCCTAGAAAGTCTAGTTGCCATTTTCTACCTTCTTTTATTTACAGATTTTGCTTTTTGTTTCTGTTTTCCATCATTATAGTTCTTCCCTTGTGGATTGCTTGGAGCTTCTCAAGTGAACTACTTAATAAATAATATAAATAGCAGTATGTTTGTTAACTCAGTTAGTATCAAATTTACAATACCCCCTACACTCCCTCTCCTGAGTCACTAAGTTTTCTTTAGCTTTACTGAGCGGACCCAGTTTGGTGGCTTCCCAGAGCACAGGGAGGATGGGCGCATGGGCTGTTGCCATGGAAACAAGGTAATTGCTCCGGGGATTCATCCTGTGTGGGTAATACCGAACTAACTACTGTACAGGTTTCCATTTATGACAGAGAATTTTCGAGGAAAATGTGATATGTTTCATGATGTTGAAGTGTTTGCCTTTTATCAAGAAGCTAAGTAAAAAGTTGTCAGAATAAATGCTAAACAAAATGGAAACTCTTCAATAAAAAGTGAGTTTAAAATATGCAAAGGTAACCGATGACAAAAAAAAAAAAAAAAAAAAAAAAATCAATTGGTGGGCCAGAGGCCTTGAATGGGTAGAGGATATGAGTACTCTGGATGTCTGATGTTGACATCTGTTGAGTCTGCAGTGGCTGTCACTAGGCCTGCCCCACGCAATAATACATGGCTAGAGTATACATTCTGTACTGCGCAGTTTGGACGCTATTTCATATTCTTTACTCTTGACTTCCTCCTTTGTGCAGAAGGACCTGACTGACTTTTTCTGTCCTAACTTCTTTTCTCTTTGTTCTTCTCCTCTATATTGTCGCCCACACTAACTTTCTTTTACAAAGGAAAGCAATTTTTTCCTCTCTCTATCCTTGGACAGAGTAGATTTTACCACATATTTTAATTCCAATCTTAAAACTTCACCTTGTATGTAAGAGGATCTCAATAAGCTTTCACTTAAAATATCTTCTGATAAGACATTTATTCTCCTTTGGCTCCACCATTAACCATAAAACCAATAGCTACATCAGAGTTTCGTAGCTTCTTGTCCTCAGTTCACAAGTGGTTTCATAGATAGCATTCCTTCTGGTTAGGGGGATTTTGTTTTTCTATTTCTAGTGTAATTCCACCCCTGTTCTCTAGCTTAAGAAAACCAATTATATACTTTCAAAAATTGCACATGCTTCATCACACAATTCTTACTCATTCCTGTTGAAACTCATGGTACAGAACTAGATGACCTCCAAATTCACTTCCTGTTCTGACACACTGCAGTTCTGTGATCCTGTTGTTCAGTCATCTCATTTAGAAACCTGGTCTGACCAAACTGACTTACCATAGGAACTCCCAAATGCCTTGTGGACAGTTTTATTGTTTCCCTCACCACATTTCATGGATGTTAGCTCTTCAGCTATCTGTCTTCCTCCAGTAGACCTGAACTCCTCTAGGATGAGCTTGTTTCTTATTTAGAACTGTTTGCATGTGGCCTAGCCCAGCAGGTAACAATGGACCTTCAATAAATATTTCACGAACCCAACAGTTAGCTGATGCACTTACGTCATCCAGATTATAGCTGTACTATTGTATTAAAAGCAGATCCCAACATCAGAAGACTTTGCAAACCTTTTACTTAATGGGACTGTCACATCTCCTAAAATGTATTGCAGTTCCACCACGAAGAGTTAAGAGATTGATGGGCTGTGAACTGAAAGTGACTAAGCTTGAAAAAACACATTTGGGAATTTGTGTTCTTATTTGTAAAGCACCCTCCTTGTCCACGCCAAGTTTGATTGGCTTGCTTAAGTGATGTAGTATTGACATCCATGCTGTACAAATGTTTAACCAATTATTTATTCACAATGTTGGTAATTGGATGGCTAATTTGTTGCTTGTTTTTAAGGCCACAGGTTGGAGCCAAATCATGATACCTCATTTCATCCTGAGGAGTTACGTAATTGGATTTGAATTTCACAAAAATAAATAAAAATAAAACATATGCTCTAATATAAAATGTCAGCTAAAATCAATAGTAATCTATTTCTTTTTGGAGTGTGAGCTAGACCCGATCAATTAGCAGTAAGATTGTCAACATGCACAGGACACAGGTTATTAGGTGCTTTATGATACTTCTATTTGCCCTGAGCATTTGAGTAAATGAGGTGAAATGTTGCCTCGAGTCTCTGAATCTTTGATAGATAATTTCTGGACCTCCTGCTGAAATGCTGTTGGCTAATTTTATGCGGTAAATTTTCTCAATAATTGTCATAGCCCGCAGTAATAAATGACTTTTTCTCCCATATGTCGCCAAGCCTGAGTGCAGAGAGATGACACACAGGCTGGGTGTGTGTCTGTGAGATTGCAGCTGTGTGTGCATTTTTTTTTTAATGCAGAGAAACAACTTTCTCCAGAGTTCTTGCTGAAAATCCCATTCCTCCTTCCAGATAGCAGGCACTCATTAAATATTCATTGGGTTGCATTCCGTGTTGTGTTATATATTGGAGGCATAGTGGAAGGGAGATGAAATTGAGAAGGAAGGTCTAGTATGATTTTGCACCAACATAGTCATAAGTAGAGGTCCAAATTGGCCATTAGACTCACAAGGTGCAAATAAGCTTTAAGGCTACATTTTGTTAGCCTTATAGAAGAATCCAGGGAAGGCACTTCAACAAAGACATCGTCATCACGTGGGGACCCAGCAGCTTCTCAAGTACATGGCTCCCTTCGCCTCCTTCCCTACTCGTGGTATATGCAGCTGCTGCAGACAGTAGCCAAGTTGTCCACATCTTTCATACTGTTCTAGTCCATAGGCCCAAGGCCTGCCAGCTACAGCTCTACAGCCTATCTGTAGTTCTACGGACCAGGCGTGAACGCAGCAAGGTAGATACCACATTCCAACTTTATCTTAATGATGCAATTTCCAGTGAAGCAGTGCTGTGGGAGGACATGCTGGCCGGCATCAGCTGAAGCCTGATGGAAAAACTTGATGCAGGTATATCACTTGAATGGCAAAATAGATGCAAGAAGTGACTTTTTAAAAAAGAAAATTTAGTTTCCACTACTTTCATTGACCAGTTGCAAAGGTGTCCATAGGGGAAATCACTCTATTAAAGTGGAAAAAAAAACTTCAACCATTAAGGGCTTTAGTTTCTGAAAAATGAACGTCTGTGCACCCAACTGACCACACCGTTGAGTGTTTGACTTAAAATCCAAGAGTTCTTTCTTTTTAGTGCTTCTAACTGTCTGTTGGTTCTGGATACCCTAATAGCTCTCTCAGTCAGAGAGATTTCCCTCCTGCCTAAGAACTCATAATTTTGCACATATTCTCACTTAAAAGAAAATCACGTCTGTGGAATTGAAAATCCAAGAGGGAGGCTTCACTCAAAAACTGTATCCTTTAGTATACAAATTAGAAATTCATAGTTTAAATTAGTTCTAGTTGATTGTGGTTTGGAGTCTCTCATTTCTTTGGAAGGATATTCTATAAATGCAATAACAACAAATCCAAGTTTTACTTTTCTTTAAAAAAAGACATAATAATAAAGTTCACATTTTTTTCATAACTAAGAATTCTTTGTCATTTACATCTTGATAATAAGGACATAATTCGATTCCAAAGATGAGTCTGAATCCTGCTTTGCTTCAGCAAATGACAGAATTGTATATTATATCTTACATGAAGATATCTCATCGAGAGTGAAGTGGAAGTCAATTTCCACTTGACTTTCTATTTCCTTTTTTGTTCATTACTCTATGTTATGAAGAAATGACTATTGGAAAATGGACACATCAAATGTAGTTCTTGAGAAATATGAATATACATGTAATGCTCATATATGTCAAAGTTTTAAGTACAAAGAGGAAAGAATAAATACTATTGAATTTATTTAAAAGCATATTATCTTATCATTATGTTTGAATTTATATTGTTCACATTTTTATACATGTTATACAGAGAAATCCCCAGTAAACATCTGTGATTGGTATGATTGGTTGGTTACCTTTCAGTAGAAAGCTTAATTTAGGTGCATTACTGCATAGGTCAAATTATTTGAAGTTAGATACCCAGGGAGTCACTAAGATATTATGGATAGTAGAAACAAAATTATAAAGATGAACTTATGTAATATTACTAATAATTTATAGTATAAAATTTAGCATGAGCTCCCAAAAAGTCTTTGTTAAAAATACTGAGGAATATGAATTATCATAATTCTTACATATCTGCTTTTGGTTTATACATACAAAATGCCATTTGTGGCTTCTGTTTACCTAATGCTTTACTAAATGTCTTATAATTCCTTTTTAAGTTTAATGATCATAGTCTTATTATATGTTCAATTTCTCCACCTGGAAATTATATGTAATTTATATGTAACATATCAACACAGGGCTCTTGGAATATTTATTTCAATAAAATTGTTCTTTTAATTGAATGATTTGGTAAATATAAACTGACATCTTCTTTCCTTTTTTTGCTTATTTGTTTTTTAATGAACTGATTGTCTTGTTTGGCACATACAACCAAATTAAAAAGTCTTAAATTCACCAAACTTGCTGTGAGAGGGGAAAAGGTGCATTTCAAGGTCATAGGAGTATAAAGATTAGTAAGAGAAAGATTAGAGCCATCTAGACGTGTGTTTGCCAAAGACCCTACAAATTATCCCCGTGGTCTTCCTTTCTAATGGAGAAAGATAGACATATTCTACCTTCAGGTAGATCCTGCTTTCTATGTGCAGGATAACGCAATAATACACTTGACTACCACAGATATGCTCTCTGCTTGGATAGCTACCCTGTCATCACATCAGAGACTCAATCAGGAAGTTCCCATTTGGGTTGACTTATAGAAGAGGGATTTATGCCAGTTATTATAACCCCATTTTGACTGAGGAGATGGATGGGAATAAAAATTGTACATCTCAGAAGTGGCTTTAAGTATACATTGCATATTCATAAATGTTCCTCCTTTAACCTAAAAATGATAATTTAGTTTATGTATCTTCAACTGATCTGTATCTCTTGATGGGCTCTGACTCAGCAAGCTCTGAAGAGGATAAGGTGCCAAATTCTGTTACAGCTAATTTGTTCATACTTATGCCATCAATCCATAAAATGAGTTATGTGAGCACATAGCAATTTCTAGTAGAACATTTATGAGAAAGTGAGATTTGGAGCAGGAAAAGATAGCTTTGAAAAAAATCACAGATGATAAAACTTTAAGATGACTTTTAGTGATTCTAAAGTAAAATCGTGCTTATTTTGCATAACACATAAAATTTAGAAACCCACAGACACATCTATTTAACCCACATGCTCATTAATACTTATTACCTTTATAGATCACTTTATTGTGTCATACTACATTTCTAGACATGTAATAACCATGACCTGATACTACATTTTAAATTAGAACACTAAAAATAAAAACATTTTCTATCCAACATACTCTTTAACTTGGTTTGTATGGCATAAGGAAAATGGCTGTTGTTCAATATGTATAGAGTCTCTACATCTCTAGTCATTTGAAACAATTGTGAGCTGCCCCTGACAGGCTGAAATTATAAGAGTGTGATAACGTACATTATATATAAGGAGTGTGTCTATATAGCAAGACTTCAATGACGAGAGATTCTGCAACTTGAAGCAAAACAATATACAGGATGAAGCAAAAGTATGTTTACAGTTGAGAGTAGGTGAAACAGAGTTTATTCTTGGACTATTATTTATTAATTATTTTATTATTTTCTATATGAACAATTATACACCTGCTTTTGCCCCACCCTGTAAAACCAAACCAATCTTACTATAAGCTAGTCGATATAAACAAGAGTTAAGTTCCTAGGCATCTCATCAACATTATAATGAAACAAACTTGAATGAAACTATGTCATTCAGGGATCTGCTATAAACATTTATAATAAAGCCATTGGAAATCTCCTTCTGGTAGTACAGGTTGCAAGATGTGATGGATCAAGTCATGTTTCTCGAGTGATGAATAGTGTATGTTTATAAATGCTAAAATGCATGATGGGAAATGTAGAAAATTAGTGTACTTGCTCTGTGGCATGGTTTTATAATAACGTTTATATGTCTGTGGATAATTTGCTATGTAATTTTTTGTTTGTCCAACATCTAATGAAGGTAAATTTATTTATTTAGAAACCCTCACATTGTCAATGAAAATAAGAAACTAGAGAGCTATCATTGACTTTATAAACTTTAAATCAGTAGACACTAAGACATATCAAAATTATAAAATTATTCAGTATAAAATAAGAAATAATGCCAGCTTCATGGCGGGCACACATATTACCAAAACTAAGAAGGGCTTGTCTCAAAAATATTCTCTAACAAAAACCACAGCAGAAAAAAGTGATTATTTAAAGGAAAAAATAAAAAATTTAAATCAGAGCCAGTATCTAAAAATGTGTTTCAAGTAATCCGTAAGTGACTAGTGGGAATTCATCTCCAAGACTGTTTTGCTTGATGACAAACATTATGTACTAAGATTTGTCTTTAAGTTCATATAATAGAAAATTGCATGAAGAAAATGTTTGTTTTTGTCCTTCAGAAGGCAACATTACATTCATCAGCATTGCAACTGCAATCATGATTTTCTAATCCACATTTCATTTCTCTGCAGACGATAGCCCTGGTAATGGCAGATCCCTCCAGGGTACAAGATAGATCCACTTTCATCACATGCATGCAATTATTATATGGATCTCTCTCTTTCTTTCCCTGATTACCAGTCCTGATATTCATATTCATGCATCTCCAATCACAATAGTTTTTTCACCTAATTTTGATAATAAATTTGGAAAGACCATCAGCAGATAGAGAAGAACAGCCATGGTGGACGCATAATATTTTGCTGGCACTGAGGCTGACCATGCCTAGAGAAGGCTGAAGTATGAAGCAGACTGAGAGCTAAGTATTGCCCATAATCATGGACAGGCCTGGCTACCTCCCTAGACTGCCAGAGGCAAGGAATTTCAACACAGCTTCTGGCCTGTTTTCTCCAGTGAATTCCACTATGTGTGCAGGCTGACTTTTTACATTTCACTGCATTTCTGTGAGAATTGTGTTTAGAACAGTATTTTATACCTGAAGTTCTTTTACATTTAGAATAATTGAATTTTATATTCAAGCTAAGAGAACATTTACTCCTACACTTCATTTAACAGATGAAGACTCTGAAATGCAAAAGGTTAAGTGGCTTTTCTGAATCTGTGTAGCGTTTTTGTGATAGAACCGAGATCTTGTCAATGTTGGCTCTGAGCTCCTTCATTTCCACTTTAAGATAATTCTTCCTTAAATAGCTTATATTATGAAATCTGTGTTAAAAGCCTGTGTTGTTCTACAATGGCTTTTAAAATATATATATAAAGGAAAGTGGTTTTATTCAGGTGTCAGCAAACTGGAAATGAGGGACTCTCGTCTCAAAGCCCATCTTAACATCTCAGTATAGGAAGGAGTTTGTATAAGGAGGGAGAGGAACAAGGAGAACAACAAGATCACGGGAAGAGGCTGTGGCTAAGCAGAAAGTTTCCTTGCTGGTCCCGATATGGATTTTAAAAAGGTTTTAGCCATGGTGAGTTTTATGCTTTATTTATGTAAATCACCCAGCGAAAGACACAATATAGGAAAAGAATTCAAATAGATGACTGCTTTTGACATTTCAGAATTTGAGTATCGGTAATTGATTTTATGCAATAAAGACAACACCTGTTAATGTTTCAAAATGTTTGTAAACTCAAAGAAAGCAGGAACCATATCGAATGAATCTCCATATTCCTGGTGCCTAGAAGTTATTTGGCAGATGGTAGGCAATCAATATATTTGCTGAATGACTTAAGAAAACATTTTGGGGGTGAAGAGTTAGAAGGTATCAAAAGCATGCTCTTAATGTATATTTAAAATAGTTCTGCTACTAGAAATTGCAATAACAGATCCCAAGAAGTTCCTACACCTGAAGGACACATCATCAAAGACAAGCTCGGGCAAGTGACAAAGTTGGTAACTGCATCAATTTGGTTTTATCTTTTAGGAAAACCAACAACTTTTTGGTGTAACTGCTTCATAAATGTGCTGAGAACAGAAATAAACCCAGAGGATTTAGGAAAAGATTCTGAAGTAAGAGAGAAAAAGATTAGAGCAAAGAAAGAGTAGGGAAGGAAGATTGGTAACTTTCTAAGTGGAGACAGGATGTTTGTGACCCTTGGCTAGACTTTAATGAAGTCTAGAAAAGACAGTCTGGTATTGTTTTACTTCCAAAGCGGACAACTGTAAGGAGCAGAAATAACGAATTCTTGGGAGAGAGTCAGGTCCTGCAGGGGTAAAAAATACCTTCCACTAGAGGGCCTTTGTTGTGCACAATTTTTATTTTAACTTCATTTCTTATTGAGCAAGGTAGCAAAAGAGTTCTTTCAATCACTTTTATTGGAACATGTATTCTTCTGGAAAAGGAAACTAGACTCAAAGTTACCTGAAAAGCAATGAAGTCAAAAGTGAGAGAAACCTTTTTCATAGGGGTCTTACATCAGAAAAGAGATTAAGTATCCATTTGAAATGGAAGCAAGGTAAATTTTTTTTTAATTTAGAAATTAATGCCATCATATATTATGCAGGCATATTGTAGTAAGGAAAGTGGGGGTACAACAACTAATGTGAATAGTTAGGTGCTCCTAAAACATAAAAAGTGAAACAGGAAGTGATAGGGACTGTTACGCCCCGACCCTTGATAAATTCTGATTACCTTGAGAATAAGCAAATTTCCATCCTCTTACTAATTTCTAGACTTTGTGTTGATGAGAAAAAAATGAATATAGT
This sequence comes from Furipterus horrens, assembly GCF_987537825.1. Classification (NCBI taxonomy): domain Eukaryota; kingdom Metazoa; phylum Chordata; class Mammalia; order Chiroptera; family Furipteridae; genus Furipterus; species Furipterus horrens. The sequence continues at coordinate 177,806,647 of NW_028327176.1, forward strand.
AGGTGGAAAGAGTTGTGTCAGAAACCCAGAAATACGAGATTTTGGAGGTTTGGGGGTGCTAGGTGTTGAGAGGTTCACCTCTGAAAGTCAGAACCTCGTGTGCACCCCGCCAATGAAGTGAAGTCTCTTTCATGCCATCAATTGTTTAGGGGAGATTAAGGGCTTTTTAGTGTGTGCTGCTAAAATGACTGCTAGAGATTAGATAAAACCTATATTTGGCCTCAATTCATTTTTCTTGCTCAGATTAGTGCTGATATGCCAAGTTCCCTGAAGAAACAAAGGCCGACTGAAATACGCTAAGGCTATCTCAGGTCTCTGACACCAAAGCTTTCATTGCATTTAGGTGCTGGGTGTGCAAAATAAGCTAAGTGGTCAAGATCTTCAAGAAATGTGACCTCAGACAGCTGCAAAATGCTCCAGAAGTTTTTGAGACCAACCATCACATAAAATGCTAAAAATACGTTGAACCTAAATTAAAAGCAAGGTCGGGACACAGCCATGTCTGAATGGAAGATATAAAGCACAGTGAATGCAAATTGGTAATGCTGAGGCAAGAGATCATTTATTGCTCCTTCATTTTTCTTTTAGGGAGCAAGTAATAAATTGAAATGAATGAGCCAATTCATACCTAATATTCATATAGCATCATTTCTCCTGAAGGTTCACCAAAGATAGAAATCAAAGAGAAAATAAAAAAGAAAACCAAGCTACTTCATCCTCAACTGATTTTGTGAAGGAGGGCTTGAAATTTTACCTGAGGAACATTGTTTTTTAAAATATAAATTCTTAACTACAAAATCCAAAACACAAATTCTATTCTTGTGTGAATATAGTCTTAACTTGTATATTAATGCTTAGTATCCATATGACATATGAAACCACATACATACACATATACACTCATACTCTCAAATATGCACTGTTATTTGTCTCTCTGTCATCTACCATCTATTTGTATGTTTGTATGTATGTATGTATGTATGTATCTATGCTTGATAGTTTTTCTCCTCATGCTTGCATCTGTCTTTTTCTTGTTAACATATATGTCTGCCTTCATGATCTTCTAGGACACTAAAAGTTGTTGCTTTAAGAGAGATTATAAAAAGATCCTATGTGATTCTCTCTTTGGAACTTGCAGACTGTCAAAAACTGTGAAATGTTTGAAATTTGACCCTAAAAAGGTAGCCTGCACCAGTTTCATGGATGCTAGCAGAAGACATGAGACTCTTGCATCAGAGACAAATGACGTTATTACTCCTGACACAACAGATCTTGAAGGTTTTGTGTTCCCACTGGTTCTCTTTCCCCCATAGTCCCAACGGGACAATGCAAGGAAGCTCGGGTGGGTGCTGCATACTCAGTGGTTTTGTGTCTTGGGTGATGAGCCGGATCAAAGAAAATGCATTCTTTTAAAAGGGCCGTCAGCAAACATGCTCAACTTTTGCCCCAGAAAGAGACACATTTTCTTCATTATCCTTGATGGAAGAAAAAGTCCACCATCTGCCCTAGGAGGAGATACTCTTCGTATTTTCTAAAGATGTTTGCTTAACAAAGGCCCTTGAAAATATAGTCCAGAGGGGAAAAAAAAAAATCTGGCAGTGACTTTCAGCAGATACAAGAGAGATCTATTGAGAATTGTCTCCTAATACAGACTTGTTTCTATAGCTCTGAATACATATGTTCGTATTATTAATAGTCCAAGAGACAAATACTTAGTTTGCCTATCAGTTTCCACGAAGTTCTCCTATCAGACAAAAGCTGTATTTTTCTCCTTTAAATTAGTCCTGGTACAGAAGCATCTATCTCTTGCTCTATGTTTCGTCCTTCACACCCAGAGCAGTTTTTCAAACATGAACCGCATATGGGCAATCGCTTTCATTTTTTCCCTCTTTTTCAACTGCAGTCCTGTGCTACTTGGCTGAACATCATGGCTCTAATTTTTATTTGTGGTCAATGTCTGCTACAATTGATGAGTCAGATTGTCTGTGTTTTAGAGGATCTCAGTAGGTGATGATTTCTAACAGCATTTGATTGATTTGCCCATGAACTTTTTTACATTATATAGTGCTCTTCCTTACTTTCTCAAGATCCCTTTGAGTATAGTTGTATATATACCCTTTTATTTCACATCAGGTTCACGCTGAGAAAAGATCATACCTCAGGAAAGCCATGTTCCAAGTACCTGTGTAATAATTTATACAGGTTCATGTCCAGGACTCTGTCTTAATTCATAAACCTAGGAAAAAATTTTTGTTTTTTTTTGTAATATAGGTAGGAAATATTAGTCTTCAGGTAATAAAAATGATAGCAAACATGCCCTAATTTTTACATTGAGAGGAGTTTCAGCTTCTTCAAAATAAACTTCTTGGAAGTCATAGACTCAACCCAGTTTTTCTGTCTTTCCACAGAATATTTTTAGAATTCTTTTCAGAATCTAATATACATTTTTGGACTGTTTGCTGCAGTAGCCAATCTTTATCTTTGAGCACTGGATTTTATTTTTGGACTAGTTAAAAGTTATATAGATCCCAATTTTAAAAAATGGATAAACAAGCTGGGTTTAAAAATATGTGACTATGTTCAATAAAGTGATATTCTTATGTGGCTGGTAAATTGGCCCTGAACACAAGCCCTACAGAGGAGCTCTAAGTGTTCCAGTTTTTCAATGTTGTAGGAGAAAATCAAAGGCTTCCCAAAAGGATTGAGAGCTCCTTCATTAGGTGTATAAACGATAAAGAATTGTTAAGATGTATGCTTTTTTCTGATATTTCTTTAACGGTAATCACTTTTAGGCTAATGAGATTATCTCCAGATGGAGGGATTTTGTCAGTGGGTGCCACCTGGGTACTTCCAGAGCCAATGAAATCCCTTATGGATTTGCCTTCATTACTAATAAAAAGCTCTGTTAATTTCCCCTTCTCTTATATATGTCCCATCCTTCTTTGCTTTATCTAGTTTTTGAAAGATTGTGTATTTGTTTGGAAGTTGTGGATGTTTGTGAGTAAATTCTACAACTCACATGTTTTGAGTTAAATCTAGGTACCTTACTTAACCTTTCAGCTTAAGTTTACTCAAATTTAAAAGTGGGAATATTAATACCTAATTTGCAGTATGGTTTTTAGATGAACAAGATAGCATATTTGAAGGCAAATGACAATATTGAAAGGGAATTGATGAACAGTAATTCCTCCCTTCATTTTTCTGCTTGCCCTGGGCACAATCGTCTGTTTTAAATGTCAGTTTAATATTTTCCCTAGAATAGAAGAAAAAGATAGAAATTTCTAAGTTCATGATGGCTGGGCTGCCAGCTTCAAATTTATTCTCAACATGCATGATGACTTCAAGACAAAGAGGCAAGACAGAGAAAGGGCCTATTCCTTCTGGCCCCTTCTCTATGTAGAGTACAGATGGATGATTATAACATGATGAGATTATAAACTGACCCACTCTAAACTATTGCGCTGGGCTCCAGTCCTATGACGTTAGACACAGAAACTGTCGGCAAACAGTCCCCCAATATGTAGCCCTTTCTATGGGGGAACCATCAGGGAAAACAAAAGACTACTCTCCAGGGGAGCAGTTGGACGTAATTACAGCTGTGGAGCAGAAGAAGAAAACTGAGTTCTCTTTCCACATAGGCACCCTCTTGCCTCTCCACCTGGTGGCGAAAGGGCTGGCATGGAGGGCAGGGGCGTGCCTTCGTTCAGCAAGCACTGGGGGGAGGGGTGGGGTGGACAGTGTGGAATGTGGGAGGGAGTGAAGTACTGGGGAAAGAGAGTTTTGAAGTCTTCATTATTCTACGTGTCTACTCATCCCAGGCTATAGAAAATATTGGAAGAGTCTTGTGCAATAGCATGTGGATTGCATAAATGTGTCTGTTTGATGGGTTTGGCCTGATCTGATTACCAAGAAGTCTAGGGGAGATGCTGGAAGGACCTGGGTTCAGCAGGTGCCAGGAAAGTCACATTCTCACAATATAAAGTCCCAGGTGGGGTCCTTCCTTGGTGATTCTCAGCTTCTATTAGGGAACTTCTGGTGTTATTTTCAGCTGTCAGGGTGGCGGTGGGAAGGTTCAATGCTAGTTTACACAAGCGTTTCTCCATTGATTCTTGAAGCTCTGGGGAAGGAAAAGATACTCCTGGTGTTCTTAGGGTGTGTCCATTCCCTGTTTGTGCTTCAGTGGGAACCCTCAAGAACCCATTGCCCAGCACCCGCCGGCACTGCTGGCCATCTCTGCACAGGACAACCTAGGACTCGATGACCAAAGATGTTAAGAAGGAAGAAATGAAGCCAGTGTTATCCCAGTAGTGAGCACGTTAACCTTAAGTTGTTTTCTGTGTATGGCCCAAGCAAGTAAGGGGCTGAGCTGGGATTTGCAACAAAGCTCATCTGACTCCAAAGATCTTTCCTTCATCGTTTTCCTGTAAATGCATCGTCATTGCCCGATCGGATGTGTCAAATCTGCATCTATAGCCTGGTGTGGAAGTGACAGCAACGAGTCCTGAGAAAAACAGGAAGGATCTAAACAATTAAGTAGTAAATTATTTTTCTCAAATGTTTGAGAGAATCATTTATTGTTCATTCAAAGTATAACTGCAATGATTTTTTTGAACATTAACTCAAATTACCCATGACAATTTTTTTCCTATTCTTTTTTCCTCCTGAACACGGAGCACTCATTAGCTGTCACAGAGTAAATACTTTCATTAAATAAAACACCATTATTACATCCCAGCCACCTGACTGCTGGTAATAAAGCACCACCTAACTTGAAAATAGTCTAGTTAAATAAAATACAAGCTGCATTAAATGCTGCACAGTTGGCTCTGATTTAATCTTTCCTACCCAATGTACCATGTCAGTCACTGCTCTTTTGATTGATGGTATTTTTATTCTATGGCTGTTTCTACTAGACTTGGCATTTGACCAAAATAATTAGACAGGGTGGAGTTGGAATGGTTTTGAGGTCTTTTTTTTCCCCTTTTCCTCACTAAAGTACTCCCACTGGGAAAAGTATTTGACAGAAATTTTTGGAGGTGGCAGGGCCTTTCATTTGTCTTGAAGTTCAAATCTTCTGGCCACTTGTAGGTCTGTCCCACACCAATACTCCAGGGCCTCCGGCTATGAAGAGGCCCATATCCTTTCTAGAAATCTTCCAAAATCAGGTACCCTTTTGATTCAGGAGGTAGAAGTGGAGGTCAGAAGAAACAAAGTGCATTCAGCTGTGTTTTGGCATGCTGTTTAGCTTTATTTCAGAATGGTAGGTAATAAACATGAAAAAAAGCTATATGCCCTCAGGGAAGTAAAACTGCAAATAACTCAGTTTTATTGATGAATGTGTCCTAGTAAAATTCAGCTGTTTTTTTTCTCATCTTTCCCTTCAAAGAGTTAACCTTCAGAGACTGGTGTAGCTTGTAAAAATGTTTGACAAATGTTTCAGCAAAAATTTAAAAAGTGCTTTCCAAATATATTTAATTAGACAAAATGAATAGAAAAAACATATATATTTTTTATAAATGTAATGGTGTCTTTTGTTAAACTAGTTTGGATTCTTTTGGTTGCAGGTAATAGAGACAACTGGAACCAGCTGAAGCAAAAAGAGAAAGGATACAAGACAGATGTCCCCAAGCATATCAGATGCCAAAGTATATAACAGAACCAGAAGGTGTGAAGTCCACTGGGCTTCAGAAGTGGGTGGCGGGATTGGAGCTCTTATGAAAAACTTGGGAACTCTTCCTTCTGTGTCTTTTATCTTGGCTTTTCCTCGTGAAAGTGTATTTTTCTTTCCTTGTGCTTACTCCCAAATCCACACAGTGGAGCTTAACTTTCAAAAAGTGTCAAATTTTATGCATCCCAACTGAAGCACCCAAGGATGGGCCCAGTCCCAAGTTCCCAAGGTAGGGATCATTTGTCTCAGACTAGGTCATCACCCATTTAGGAATAAACTGTGGCCAGGGTGACCAAGTTATGCCGCAAAATTACTGTTTCAGTTTTATATCTACTTATTGGCATGGTTGGGGCAGCTCCCAAACATTTGATGTATTTGTCTTGGAAAGTTTTGTGGGATGGGGGAATTTGGGAGCAAACTCAAAATATTGGCATCTTCTACTTTGAACTTTTCAGATAGTGAATGCTATGTTGCTGAAGTTTTAAACCGTTATGAAGATAATCAAATGAATTAACAAGAGAATGAAATGTGTAGAGCATTGTCACTAAAATAAAATGTTACTAGGATTTATTTAGGAAACAGCTAATATAACAGACAGAAAAGTTAAATGTTGAGTCTGGCAAAAAAAAATTTTGCCTAAATTTGAAATCTGACTCTACTATGGATTACCAATAGAATTTCTCTGTGCCTGACTTCCAGCCAAGATGGAGGTGTAGACAGACACGCTGCATCTCCCTCCACAACTAAGAAGAAATACAACTACCTCAAAACTAGAAACAACCAGAAGTTCCAGAAAATCAAACTGCATGGAAGTCCAGCAAACAAAGATATAAAGAAGAAATACTCATCCAGACAGGTACGAGGGGCGGAGAGGACGCAGTGTGCTGGTGGCAGCAACGGCAGCAGCAGCAGTGGCAGCAGTAGGCCAGCAGAAAGCGCAGTCACACGTTTTAAAGTCAGGAGGGACACCTGGGGAGTGTTGCCAGCTCCTCACCAGACCTTGTAGCCCACAGTCCCAGCACCAGGGAAAATCAAGCCTCATTGCTTCTGACTGTGTAAACCAGTGGGGGTTGAGGTGGAGGCAGAAACTACCAGTTTTTCAGCAGAGTCCACTTGTTTAAAGGGCCCCCATGCTCCTAGAATGTCCGCAGACCCACCCACTCTGGGAACAATGGCCGGGGCAGCAGCTAGAGGGGCATCAGTCCAGTGTGGAAGTGGAAAAGGTGCCTGGAAAAGGGGCAACTGCTGGGCAGGTGGCATTATTCCCTCTCAGGCCCCTCCCCCACATACAGCACCACAACATGGTGAAACGGGTTTCCCTGTACTGATGAATCCATAAGGCTCTGCCCCTTACAACATAACAGGTGTGACAGACCTACCTGGGATGCAGAGGCAAACAAACACAGGAGCCTGTCAGAATGAGGAGACAGAGAAGTATGGCCCAAAAGGGAGAACAGATCAAGGTTTCAATGGGAGAACTAAGCGACGAGGAGATAGCCAACCTAACAGATGAGGAGATAGCCAACCTAACAGATGCAGAATTCAAAACACTGGTGATAAAGATGCTCACAGGATTGACAGATATGCTTGAGTATGGCAAACACATAAGAGAAGAAGTGAAGGCTATGTTAAGTGAAATGAAGGGAAATCCACACAAAACCAATGAGGAAGTGAAGGAAACTGGAGTTCAAATCAATGATTTGGAACATAAGGAAGAAAAAAACTGTCAACCAGTGCAGAATGAGGAAGCAAGAATTGAAAAAAAAAGAGGAAAACTTCCCAAATTTTGCGAAGGAGATGAACATACAGGTCTGGGAAGCATAGAGAGCCCCAGGCGAGCTGGACCCAGAGGGGACCACACTGAGATGCATCATGATTGAGATGCCAAAGGTGAAAAGATAAAGAGAGAATCCTGGGGGCAGCAAGAGAGAGGCAGAGAGTTGCCTACAGGAGGTGCCTATAGGACTATCAGCTGATTTCTCAGAGGACACCTTGCAGGCAGGAAGGGACTGGCAAGCGGTATTCAATGTAATGAAAGGCAACCTGCAACCAGGACTACTCTATCCAGCAAGGCTATTATTTGGTATGGAAGGGCAGATGATGTGCTTCCCAGACAAGGTAAAGCTAAAGGAGTTCATCATCACCAAGCCATTATTATATGAAATGTCGAAAGGACTTAAGAAAAAGAAGATCAAAACTATAAACACTAAAATGACAACAAACTCACAACTATCAACAACTGAATCTAAAAAATAAAAACAAATTCCAACTAAGCAAACCAGAATAGGAACAGAATTATAAGTATGGAGATCATTTGGAGGGTTATCAGCTGGGAAGGGGGATGGGGAGAAATGGGAATATGGTGCAGGGATTAAGAAGCATAATTAATTGGTACAAAATAGACAGGGGGAAGTTAATAATATAGGAAAGGGTGAAGCCAAAGAACTTATATGCATGACCCATGGACATGAACTAAGGGGGGTGGGCTTGCTGGAGGGAATGAGTATACTGGGCAGAAGGGAGCAAAGGGAAAAAAAACTGGAACTACTGTAACAACATAATCAATAAAATATACTTAAAGAAGAAATCAGAATTGCTCTGTGCCTAAGCTATAACATGAATACTAGTATCTATTTTGATGTATTATTAAGAGATTAAAATGAGTTAACACACATGTAAAGTGCTTTTTAAAGTGCCTGGTACATAGGAAGATTAAAAAATGTTAACTATTTTTCTTTTGGATTTTCAGCCTTAGAATTCAATTTCACTGTTTTTCTCACCGCAGTGAGTAACAGTGGAATAACACAAGACTCAGTTTTTGCTGCTTAACTTGGACCCAGCTCTTTATGTAGCTAATATCAGCTTTGGTTGTCTTTGGTGGAAACTTAGCAGATTACTCAAAGTCATAAACTCTTTTATAAAACAAATAGCAAAGAACTGAGCAATATCCAAAAGTCATATTTGGTACTGAATTCAATTTTAACTTCATGACACTAGATGAATCTATATGATATTGTGACCTTTCTCTTTCACCCATTATATAAGGAGATAGATGCAGGTGAAAAATGTGGCATGTCGAAATTACAGAAATTTTATATACATATACAATCAAGAGGGCTGTAAGTTAGGAAATAACATACCATTGTTTTCAGCTTCACAAATATGCATATCCTCACATAATTTTTCAAGTTTTCCTAGGCTCATGAATAAATCTTGGGACATAAATTTGACCCTTATTTATTTTTTTAAAAACAATTTTTTATTAGGGTGACATTGGTTAATAAAATTATATAGGTTTTAGGTCTACAGTTCTGTAATACATCATCTGTGTATTGTATTATGTGTTCACCACCCCAAGCCAAGTCTCCTTTATCATCATTTATCCCCCTTGACCCTTTACTACTTCTCCCCAGTCCCCTTTCTCTCTGGTAATCACCACACTGTTGTCTGCCTATGAGTTTTTGTGGAGTTTTTCCCCTTAATCCCTTTACTTTTTTCACCCAGCATCCAACGCCCTCCCCTCTGACAGCTGTCAGTCTGTTCTCTGTTTCTGTTTTGTTAGTCATTTTGTTCATTAGATTCCACATATAAGTAAAGTCATATGGCATTTATCTTTCTTTGTCTGGCTTATTTCACTTAGCATAACACTCTGCTGGCCCATCTATATGCTGTGGCAAATGATAAGATTTTCATCTTTTTTACAGTGAAGTAGCATTCTGTTATGTAAATGTACCACAGCTTTTTTATCCACTCATTTACTGATGGGTACTTGGGATGCTTCCAAATCTTGGCTATTGTAAATAACGCTGCAGTGAACATAGGGGTGCATATATTCTTTCAAAATAGTACATAATTTTTATCCTCACCCAAGAATATATTTTTATTAATTTTAGAGAGAAAGGAAGGGAGAGATAGAAAGAGAGAAAAACATCACTGTGAGAAGGAAACATCAATAGGTTTCCTCTCATACACACCTCAACCAGAGATTGAACCTTTTGGTGTATAGAATGGTGATTCAACCAACTGAGCTTCCTGGCCAGGTCAGCACAAATTTTTTACATAATGTTTTTGTGTTTGTCCATCTGTTGTGTAATCATTAGATCACAGCAGAGCATCCATGTAGTCAAAAGGAAGACCTATTTCTATGACCAAATCTGAGTTCACAAAGCAATGTGTTCATTTTCAAATGTTGTATAGGATGGTAGAAAGGCACTGTGGGACAAGTTACATACAAGAATAAATTCCATCCCTTGTTCACCATCACTTTCTCTTTCATCCATATAAATAGTTTCAGACTACTGCAATAGAGGGAATATTGCAATAAAGCAAGTCACACAAGTTTTTGGTTGCCCAGTGCATGTAAAATTATGTTTATGCTCCACTGTAGTCTATTAAATGTGCAATAGCATTATGTGTGAAAAAAGCATTAAAGAATACTTTAGTGCTAAAAATTGCTAACCATAATCTGAACCTTCAGTACATTTTTTGCTACTGGAGGTTCTTGACTCAATGTTCATGGCTGCTGACTGATCAGGTTGGTGATGGCAATGTCTAAAAATAGGACAGCAATGAAGTTCGCTACACTTAGTGTCTTACTTTCACAAACAACTTCTCTGTAAAATGCAATAAATGCGATGCTGTTTGATAACATTTTACCTGCAGTAGAACTTCTTTCTAATTGGAGCCAATCTTTTCAAACCCTGCCCCTGCTTTATCGCCTAAGTATATTTAATATTCTGACAGAGATCAGAGGGGAGGGGATTGTGGGGCTGGGTGAAAAAGGCAAAGCAATTAAGCAAGAAAAACATTTAATATTCTAAACTATTTGTTGTCACTTCAACAATGTTACAGCACATTCCCCAGCAGTAGATTCCATCTCGAGAAACCGCTTTCTTTGCTCAGCCATAAGAAGCAATTTCACATTTGTTAAACTATTGTAATGACAGGGCCGCAATTTCACACATTCAGACTTCACTCCTAAGTCTAGTTCTCTTGCTATTTTCACCACATCTGCAGCTACTGTCTCCACTGAAGTCTTGAACTCCTCCAAGTCACCCATGAGGTTGGGATCACCTTCTCCCAAACTCCTGTTAGTGTTGACATTTGGAACATTTCCCATGGATACACATGTTCTGAATTACACCTAAAATAGTGAATTCTTTTCAGAACCTTTCCAATTCACTTTGCTCACATCCATCAGAGGAATCACTATCTATGGCAGCTCCAGCCTTAAAAAAATGTTTTTCTTAAATAATGAGGCTTGAAGTTGAAATTACTCCTTGATCTCTGCACTGAAGAATGGATGCTATGTTAACCAACATAACATTAATCTCATTTTACATCATCTCCCTCAGAGCTCCTGGTGACTAGGTGACTGTCAATCAGCAGTAATATTTCAAAAGAAATCTTTTCTCTGAGCACTAGGTCTCAACAATGGGCTTAAGATATCCAGTAAACTATGTTATAAACAGACGTACTATCATCTAGTCTTCGTTATTGCGTTTATAGAGCACAAGCAGAGTAAATTCAGCGTAATTCTTAAGGGCTCTAGGATTTTTCAAATGACAAATGAACATTACAGTAGTTTCAACTTAAAGTCACCAGCTGCATCACCCCATAACATGAAATCAGCCTATTCTTTGACGCTTTGAAACAAGGCATTGTGTTCTCCTTTCCTGCTATGGAAGTCCTAGGTGGCATCTTCTTACATAAAGTCTGTTGGGTCTCCATGAACATCTGTTGTCCAATGCAGCCACTTACCTTAGCTAGACATTTTGGACAACTTGCTTTAGCCTCTGCATTTGCACTTGCTGCTTCACCTTGCACTCTACGGTACAGAGATGGCTTCTTTCCTAAAACCTCGTGTGCAAACCTCTGCCAACTGTAAACGTCTCTTCTGCAGCTTCCTCACCTCTCTCAGCCTTCATAAAATTGAAGAGAGTTAGGACCTTGCTCTGGATTAGGCTTTGGTTTAAGGGAACGTTGTGGTTGGCTTGAGCTTTCATCCAAACCACTAAAACTCTCTCCATATCAGCAATAAAGCTGTTTCTCTTTCTTTAGCTTGTGTGTTCACTAGAATAGCACTTTAAATTTCCTTCAAGCTCTTTTCCTTTGCATTCACAACTTGGCTAACCGGCGCAGGAGGCCAAGCTTTTGGACTGTCTCAGTCCTTAACATGCTTTCCTCACTAAGCTTAATTATTTTTAGCTTTTGATTTAAGGTGAAAGACACAAAACTCTTTCTTACACTTAGAGGTTATTCTACGGTTATTAATTGGCCCAATTTCAATATTGTTGTGTCTCAGAGAAATAGAAGGTCCTTCACGGGGGAGTGGCCGGTTGGTGGAGCAGTCAGAACTCATGACATTTATTGATGAAATTTGCTGTCTTATATGATCACGGTTTGTGGTGCCCAAAACAATTACAATATTAACATCAAATATCATTGATCACAGATCACAGAACAAATACAATAATAATGAAAATGTTTGAAAAAGTTTGAAAAAAGTTTGAAATATAACACGGCTATTACAAAAGTGGCACCGGTAGACTTGCTGGATGCAAGTCCATCAGTTGCCACAGACTATCAATTTGTAAAAACATGCAATATTCACAAAGTATGATAAAGAAATGCACAATAAAATGAGGTGTGCCTGTACCGCCTACCCAACACGCACACACACATGCATGCGCTGCTCTAGCTATTATTTGAATTTGAAGCAAGCAGCCACATAGCAAGTTAAAGTAATTATTAGGTTTACCTCTTTCTACAAAACCTACCATAGTCCTGAATTCATTTAGACAATTCCAGGAGTCACATTTTTAAAAAGAATATTAACAAAGCAGACCTCGATCAGGGAGGGACAGCTATGCTGCTGTTAAGGGGGTTAAAAAATGTGTTTGGGGGAAATAATGGAAAGAACCAGAAATTCCTTAGGACCTGTCACTCAATGTAACTCAAAGGTAAAACCTCCTCCTGGCTCCAAAAATTGCACTAGTCACTGGCCACAACTTTCATGCACAGATATGCTTAAAAAATAATTTTATGAAAATAGTATATAATAGTTTGAACTTCCTAAAAAATAAATATATAAAGTTAAGTAGACCTTTGTTCTACTACTTAAGAAGGTGTTATATTAGGTGCTGGGTGCTGTGAGTGAAGATGAGAGGCTTAGTTTTGGATATGAAAGAAATTTCAAAAGCAGAGAGTGGACAGCAATGTCCAACAGTGTAAAGAAAGTAAGAATGTGAAAAAGCAAATGAATAATTAGTTTATTGAAGTCATGCTAAAAAATCAACAACAAGATGTAGTAGTGTCAGGTGAAGATCCTATTTTCAAAGCATTGGAAGGTAAACTAAAGTGGGGAATTGAGGGTGTTTTAAGTGAAGTCTATGAGTGTAGCTTGTTATTTTTAGGATTTCCCTATTAAAGGGAAGAGATTAGACAGTAGCTTAATGTAGAGTCAGGACCAAGGGAGGGATTTGTTTTAGATAGGAAATATAGAAACATGTTTGTAATCAGAAGGGGAGAAACAAGAAGAAACTGTAGAGTTGAAGATGAAGCAACAGCAATGATCGATGGAGTGAAGTTACAGAAGACAGAAGGATGAAAGGCTTCAAGATAAGTGGAATGATTATTTTACAAAAAACCAAAACAATTCTTCCTCTGAGACAGAGCTAAAGGAGGAATGTATGGGTAGTGCAGAGAAAATCTGAGTTGTGGGAGAAGATAATTAAATAGCTGTTTTCATGATTCTTGTGGAAATGCATCCAGTATTTGGTCATGTTTAGCCTAGAACTGTGGGTCTGGCATGAATTATAATTAAGCCAAGTCAGCAAAGAGCAATATTTTCTATTACTACATAAGACAACAGTTTTGCTACTTATTGAGACATACTGACTGAGTCCAGATCTGGGCCTTGGAAGCATTACTGGGTCAGCAAAGGGACAATGGCCCCTCACCTGCACCTACATTGCGGGGCCCAGGACCTTTTCCTTCCTGACAGATCTCCATGGACTTTCCAGGGGCAATTCTGGCAACTGCTGCTCTTCTTAAAAGGCAGCGATGTCTGAACACTTTTCAGAGGCTATTGAGATAGGTGAGTGTAAAGCCTAAGGAGATTCATAGAAATGCAAAGCAAAAATAAAATACAAGTGGAAAAAGATGAGTTTGAAATTAACTTATGCTTCAATGATAACATTGAGGAAGATACAGCATTATGTACTATCTGGTAAATATTGGGTAACCATGACTAGATAAGAAGTTCATGTTTGTATCAGTAGTCAGAACAGATTGTCAAAACAAATTATGAGAAGCCTATACTAACAAGTGAACCAATTCTTACATTATACAGTTTATACATTATGCAACAACAAATCATCCAGATAATTTAAATTTCATTCTTGGATTAAGTCACATCCCCTGCAATCTACATCTTATTCCCAAGACTCACTTTTACTGGGCTGTGATTTGGTATTTTGCGTTAAGACACCATGGAGGGATTATACAAAATGTTCTCTTGTTATCCTTTGTGGGAATATTGCTGAAGGTATTTCTCACCACAGAAAGCAGTGTCTCCTTTATGTTGGCCTAAAGGAATAATTTTTTCTTGATCTTAGGACATAAGTTAAATTTTTCTGAGCCACTGGAACATTTTGATTCTATGGTCACTGAGGATATTAAAATTGTTGTGATTTCTTTTTTGCTTTGGCCGTGCATTGACTGAGATTGCTCTTAGTCACAATTACTTACGATAACTTTAGTAAGTTTGTCTTTTTCTTTTTACGTAGCAAGAAGCCTGAAGATAAGTACTGCTGGGACTGATTCAGCTTCTCATCTCGGGACCGCTGTCTCGGAATTTGTTTCAGACACAGGATGGCTGCTACAGCTCTACCTGTAGCTGACCTTGGTGTGTTTTAGAATTATCTGGAAGCTGATAAAGCAGACAGAGGCTCAGGCTCTTTGAAGAACAGAGCCAGAGCTTTTTTAGGTTCACCAAGTTCCTCGGGTGATTCTGATATCAACCAAAGCTTGAGAACCATTGCTCTAGCGCCTGCTACTCAAGCTCAGACCGAAAAAATAAGGTAAGTATTCCCTTTCTCAATTTCTGTCTTCTTGGCTAGGAAGAAAAAAATTTGAGAGTCAACCCAGCCGACTGCCTCTTATTACTTCTCTATGAAAGACTAGGGAAGGACCTAACTCTTTAGAGATCAGAGAACTTTTTCCACTACCAAACCCAAATTTTGGGGTCAAGGAAGAAGCGCATCACTGAATGGACAAAAGGAAGTGATTTGGGGTGGAAATTACTCATACTTATTATACAGGAACTTCTTTTATATTCCTTTATGTGGTTAATTTATCCTGAATTACTTTGGCTTGCCCATGTTCCTCTAATTTTTCTACTAAAAATCAGTTGTCTTGTATGAATTTATATAACCTACTTTAAACCATTTTTGAAATGTATCATTATGATGATTATAATAAATTTCTTGCTCACTAGATTCAAAGATGACCACTTTTCTTATTACCAACAAAAGAATCATGGGTATTACTATTCTGTTCTCTCAGCTGCCTTGGGCTTCGTTTTCTACTTGTTCATTCTCTGTGCCATGAAGCAGGTTGACTGGTGGTTCACAGAACCAAAACTAAGCTGAGACTCTTGCCTTGACAAGGTGCAATTTGGGATTGGTCTCTCCAGGCAATTTTCTTTTAGTCCAGGTATGAATCCTGGTTATTTCTGACCTGTTATGGGTCTAGCTTGTTCGATCATAACCGTAATTGTGCATCAGGATCTCCTGAAAAATACCAATGCCTTGTACGTCCTGATTGGAGGTAGGGCCCAGACATTCAGGTTTTCACTTCACGTAAATGTTGCCTAACACGATTGCTTTGTGTGACTTCTGCCTGTTGATCACCAGATGCCAGCTGCCCCAGGGAAGCTTGTGGCCTTGAGTGAGGCAGCTCTCTATAGTTGGAGGTGACTGAAAAAGCTAACTGTTGGTGGCTGTTTGCTGACCACACTCCTGGCTGTGAAACAAGTTCTCTTCCTGATAGAGCAGTGGTTCTCAACCTTTGGGGGTCGAATGACCCTTTCACAGGAGTCACCTAAGACCATTGAAAAACACATATATAATCACTTTTTTTGTGATTAATCACTATGCTTTAATTATGTTCAATTTATAGCAATGAAAATACATCCTGCATATAAGATATTTACATTATGATTCATAACAGTAGCAAAATGACAGTTATGAAGTAGCAACAAAAATAATTTTATGGTTGGGGGTCACCACAACATGAGGAACTGTATTAAAGGGTTGTGGCATTAGGAAGGTTGAGAACCACTGTAATAGAGTATTTGAGCAACACCTCTCTATGCCTGCCACAGTTATTCTGTCACCCCTCTGGTTTGCAGGTGAAAAGGGCAGAGGTCTGATGTGTACCTAGCCAAGGTCTGGTGGTTATTCCTCACATTGCCTATATTTAAAAATAATGTGCTCTCTGAAATTCTTTATCAACAAATCTGTGGGCAAACAAGGCATTTTGGAAGACTGAAGACATGCATAAATTTGGGTTATTCAATTCCTAGACTAAAGTTTAGGGTTTGTTTGTTTGTTTTTTTAATCATAAATAAGAAGAGAGAAGTAAAGGAAGTAAAACAAAGTGGGATGGGACTAATTTTCATTGTGTACCAATCCTGAGGCTTTTGTCTAAGGTATATATGGACATCCTGCAAATGACCTGTCACCTACAACAGCATCTGAGCACAGAGATCCCAGGAATCTACTTTCCAAAATCACTTAGGGTACCACTTCATCATTTACAAATGGTTTACTTTTAAGAGCATTCAAGAAATTTTAAGAGAGAAGCCTAATCATTGATTTGCTGCTTATTTTCCAAAGTAGCTAAAATTCAAACTTAATTTATTTAAAATGGTTGTCCCAATTCTAATAAACTTGTATATTTCTTATATGCCATGGTCTTTATCTTCATTCCTTACTCTAAGCTCAGCAAGAACTGAACTAATTCTTGAAGAAAGATAAACTAGAAAAGATTCCCAGTAGATTTGAGTGAGTGTTTTCTAAATCCCTTTGACCAGGGTGGTCATAAATCTATGACATCACAAGACCTCTGCAGACCATTATGGATGGGGGATAAGAAACTATTGGACTTAGGACACTCTACTGAAGGACTGTTGTCCCTACGGTTCTCTGTGAAAGCTCTTTCATGCCTCCTTAAATCATTCTAGTCAAGCAGGAAATGCAGCATTGTAGATGAATTCTGTCTACAATCATCTGAAACCTAGAATTAGATTTTTATCTCCTAAAAGGTAGTATAGCTCAGCAGTGAAGGGTACAAGTTTTATAGTAACAGAAAACTGAGTTTGAATCTTACCACTGAAAGAATGGTTGTGGCACTTAGGCAAATTGCTTGGCTTCTCTAAGCTTTAACATCCTTACCTAAAAAACGAGGATTATAGTCCCTAACTGTAGGGTTTCAATGTCTTTTGTAATGCTGAGCACACTAAATATTCAACAAATGATGAGTGGCCTGAACATCATCCTTGTCATTTCTTTTTATCCCAACAATGTTCAAGAGAAGAATCATTTTTCTCTTAAATACACTTCATGTTTTGACTCTTGCCAAAACATGATTATTTTTCCTTTGAAAGTCATATATTGGTCATTCCCAGTGTAGCTTCTTGTTTTCCTTGTTTTTATTGATAGGAGTTGGATGTATGGACAAAGCATTTGGACTGTGCTCATTTTCAATGACTTCTAAATGATGACATCAGTGTCAAAGATTAGTTTAGTGACTATGTTAGACCAAATTGTGTTTCTCAGGAATAGCTTTGGTTTCTGTACTTGGCAAGATATTTCTTAAGTTCCCAGTGGCCATCAGGTGAAGCCCTCAAGCTTGGGTGATGTTACCTCCCCTTTGGATGGAATCATTTCTCTGTGGGCTTTGTGGTAAAGAAACTCCAAATCTTTATATGGTAGGAGCATTTCTGTAGCCTAACTTTGGATGGAAACCAATATTAATTAATCTTACTATCTTTCCTAGCTTCTTGTCTGTATTTTTACAAGTTCCCAAATTCCCTATCTTTGGCAACTGTTCTTGTTATGTGTATTTTGGGTTACATCAGGGTAGGCATATTAACGACCACGGGTTAAACACTTGTAACACATATGGTAGCTGGAAATGGGTCACACAAATGTGTCAGCTATAGACATCAGCTTCAAAGATTGTCCTATTCCATGGTCTTGATGGTTCAGCCTCCATACTCTGAGTCCCTCATCACTAAATAAACTAGCACCTCTACATTCACTGCCATTCTCCTCTTTACTTGTCTGTTAATATTATTCCAGTTCAGAATAGTTTTAAGATGACATGTTCTAGAATCAGACTGCCTGGGATCAAATTCTTATTAGGTTTTTGCTTCTTATAAGGTTTTAACCTTTAATGGCTCAGTTCACTCATTTCACAAATAAGGGCAATTATAATATATATCTGAGCTGGTTAGAAGGAAAGGTGAGATTTTATATGTAACACACATAGGACAATGCCTGGCAAAATCAATACTGGCTGCTAATGTTTTATTATTATTTACATGCAAGCCCTTGAACTCATCACAAGTATCCTAGTCGGGTTCCATGGAGATCTGGTTTCTTTTGGGTCATCAGCTTATGGATCAATCCTCCCTGGCCCAGGTAAGGAAAGCTTTAACCAAAAAAAAAAAAAATGACAAAGCTTAAGTTATCAGCATAGCTTTGTGAGGCTCCATAGAGTTACAGAAGGTAGATCAATATAAGTCTGGAGACATCACCTATTTTAGTCAGCTCAGCCTGTTAAAACAAAATACCACAAGCTAGGTAGCTCATAAACAACAGAAATTTATTTCTCACAGTTCTTGAGACTCAGACTCTGAGACCGGGTGCCATAATGGTCACACTTCTTATGTGTCCTCAGATGACAGAGACAGAGAATGCAAGCTTTCTCACGGGCCTTGTAAAGACATAATTCCATTCATGAGAGCTCCACCCTCATGACCTAATTACCTTCCAAAAGCCCTGCCTCCTAAGAGCATCACATTGTGGAGCAGGGGTTTCAACAAATGAACTGGGGGAAAACAAATAACACCTTACCAAGCCCCATGACTGTAAAACCTATGCAGACCTCCCATCCCTTTCCTCATCCACCCTATCAGTAGATCTCAATAAAATAATAAAGGAAGGAATGAAACCCTCAGTAGAGGGCATAATAAAGTATTAGTTAAAGAGATTTAACAGAATGTGCAAAAGCTTGCTTTTCAGTGACTCTATCTGGAATGGTTTCTGGGTCATTATTGAACTGCTATACTAACAACTGAGCAGCACAGGTGTCTTAGCAAAACACAAATAACGTGATCTTATTTGACTTAAAGATTTCTAAGAGATAGAGGCTTTAAGGAGAATAAGTATGTGACTAAAAATTGATAGAAAGGAAGAGCTCTAATGCTACTGATGCATTAACTGGACACTGACAAATTAGCCGGGCCTTCACACATTAGTTTTTATTAAAACAAAAAGTTTGTGAGAGGAAAGTGAGTCAAAACGGATATAAAGGTAAAATACTCGTTTTACTACAATTGCCAAGATATTTTGGAGTAATGGAGTTGTGATAGGCGTTAAGTACAGTATGTGACATTTTAGAGTGTTTAAGATTGATGTCTCTTGCAGTTTTAGGCATTGCAGTCTAGTATAAGGTCACTGGTGTCAGCTTTACTTGTCATGGCAGTACCAGAAACCACATAATTGTCTCTAGGATTGATCAGATTCCCCTCATTATCCCCCTTTCAAACCTAAAATGATTTAAATGTGCCCCTATTCCTTAACTCAAAACATTTTAAATCCATCTCTTGGATGTCTGCACACAGACACACAAAAATGCAAGATAAAATATAATACCCTCCCCCCAAAGCACAGAACACCAAATGGCCACTACTGTGGAAGGCATGAATATTTCAAACATGACTGTACAGTATGCAGTACATATTTGCTTAAAGTAAACAAATCCTTTAGAAACACAGTGCAAGTATTCTGTTCAAAAGAAAGAGGATTCAATCTTAATGAGGTTTAAAAAGATTAGGGAATAAAAGTAATATACCATGGAGCTTATAGTAATAACTGGCTTCCCCTAATAAAGTATGATGAATTGACAATAATCTGGCACTTGAGAGAAAGAGGTCGATATGTCATTGTTAGTGAATAAACGAATAGTCTTGAAATATATTTCATGAATTATAGGAATAAAAACCCAAAGTATCTTTAGTAAAAAAAAAAAAGCTTGAGCAATAAAATGTGAAATAAGGTACTCTATAAACATAAATGCAATGCCTGAAGGCATGGATATTTTTTCCTTTGTTTATCTTTGCTTTTCTAGACAATAATTCATCTCTGAATTTTATCACTCCAGCTAATAATTAGCTTACTTCTGGGTAATGTAACCTGTGAAATGACAGCATGGAGCCACTAACAATACCTCAGGAAGGCATCATAATGACTTCTCCCAGGTGTTTGTCTAAAAAGAAAATAAGAATATGGTAAGGAAGAAGTAGATCTGATAAGCATTAAATGACAGTGTTGCTTTTAGGAAGAAATAACATGAATAATTTATCAAATGCATGAGTGTATATATTTAGCCGTGTGCTGTGAAGGTGAGTTCATGGGCCACGAGTTCTTCTTGCATTGTTGCAGCTCACAACCCCCAGCACTGCATCGGTAGGCTTTTCAAGAGCTATTTTAAGACAGACTGCCAATTTTTTACCTAACATTGTAACTAAGAAATATGTAAAAGGTTGTGTTGCCAGAATTCTTAGAGACTTTGTCAAAAAGGAGAGGGCTCTTCAATAAAGGGGTGTGCCATAAAGAAAGTACATTGTACCCCTGAAGACTATTCATGCTAGGATAGTTTTGAAACCTGTTGTGAAATAGCTTTCTTTGTGCTCTGTAGTTCGCCAGTGTCCTGTTTCTGGGACCTGTTTCTGGTCCATTTGTTCAAGAAACAATAATGCTAAGGACTGAAAAGTATGCTCCAGAGGTAACCAGGTCTTTATTATTACTCATTCTTGATACCATTGTTTCCTGCTAGGAGTTAAATGGTGTGTCGCCCAAATATGTTGAAGCCCTAACTCTAGGTACCTGTGAATATAAACTTATTTGGAAATAGTCATTGTACATGTAACTCTAAGGTCATTTTAGGTGGGCCCTAATTCAACATGACTAGTGTCCTCACAGCAAGAGGAGAAGAAATCCATATCCAAACACGCAGGGAGAAAACCATGTGTTGATGGAGGCAGAGATAGGAGTGATGTTCTATAAGCTTAAGAATGACTCAAATTGCCAGCAACATCAGACGTTTAGAGAAAAGCATAAAACAGATGCTCCCAGAGAGCCTTCAGAAAGAAAATGGCCTTGCCCACACCTTGATTTCAGACTTCTTGCCTCTAGAACTGTGAAAGAATGAATTCTGTTGTTTAAAGCGACCAGTTTGTGGTATTTTGTAACAGCAGTTCTACTCTAGATATCCAGAGTGAGGGGCCATGAGCTAGCAAGCATACAAGACAAACCGATAGTGCTGAGATGGATCTTCAAGAGTGCACATATATCTCCACCTCCGTTAACAAAGGGGCGTGTCGCAGTGTAGGTTGGTCAGGTTTGTCTGTTTGTCCAGGCCATCCCCATTTCCACTTCCTTTCTGGGCATAAAAACTAATGGGTCACTTTGCACTTTAAAATTATTCTATCCCAGTTTCGATGATAAATGACAGTCACTCTGTCTATGTGTACACACTTAATCATTTAGCAAAAAAAAATTAATTTTCATCACTCAGTTCAGTATTTTTAATTAAAAAATTATGTCAAGTGTCACATTCAAAATACTCCCAACACTGCAGTAAATTGAAGGTTCCAGATTCCACTTTAGGCTTTACTTTGGGCTTAAATTTACTGGGGGCCTACATATTTACATCTCTTACCTGGGTCATTCTGCTTAGAAAATAATGCTTCAACCTATTCAAAGCAGCTGGAATAAACACAGCTAGTCAAACTCCCAGGGTTTGTGGGGGAGAGGAAGAAGAGGAAAAGAATGGCAAGTGAGTTCAAGGGTGGGAGGAGGAATATTCTGAATGCTACAACCCATTTCGGTTACAGCAACGGGTTGGAGTTCAAACTCCGAAAGAGGGAGAGATATGCCTCTATGCCTTGTTTGGTCATAAAACCTTCCTGACTTGAATAAATCTGTCTTTGCCCTCAGTCTTCCCAGTTGAGAAGTAAGGGCTCTCACTAATTTTTTTTTTTTTTTTGGATGTTTGTTGACTAATCAGGGAATGATGGTGAAATACCTTAACAATCTGAAAAAATAGTTTGCATGTCCCATACCTTGAAGATGGACCTATGCAAAATTTACTCTCATTTCTTGTCAGTTCTATGCTTGCTCTATTATTAAGCATGCTACTCATGAAGTGAATGGTATATGAAAAACAACTTTAATAGTATATGAAAAACAATGCCTACAAGTCTTTGTTGATGCATTGTCAGCCTCCCCTCTATACTGTGTTTAATTTAAAATAAAGTGGTTGAAATAAGCCAGTCAGAGAAAGACAAGTACCATATGATTTCACTTATATGTGGAATATAATGAACAAAATAAACTAACTAACAAAATAGAAACAGACTGATAGATACAGAGGACAAAGACAGCTGTCAGAAGGGACAGGGCTTGGGGGGCTGGGTGAAAAGTGAAGGGACTAAGCAAAGAAAAAAACCTCTCATGACACAGATAGCAGTATGGAGATTACCAGAGGGAAAGAGGGGCGGGAGAAGTAGAAGAGGATAAAGGGAGGATAAATGAAGATGGAAGGAGACCTGACTTGGGGTGGTGAACACACAATACAATATACAGATAATGTGTTATAGATTGTATACCTGAAACATATTATTTTATTAACCAATGTAACCCCTATAAATTCAATTAAAAATTTTTTTTAATAAAGTAAAACAGTTGACATCACTTTCTTCTAGTGATTGCTTTTAGCCTCATCTCCGGTTTCTACAGTCAAAATATAGTTTACTGTTTTTTCTGCACTTATGACTATCAATCTCACACCTTCAGAAGATAGTAGGGGACATTGCCAACTGAAAAGAGAATATTGGAAATTGCAGGTATTGGAGTAGTGTGATGTTTCCAGGATATTTGTTAATGTGAGGGTGAGCAAAGTGGCCCAGTGTAATTGTTAACATCAATACCCTACACTGCCCAGCTCTGTGTTTGCACAGTGCCTTATGAATAGTTATGCCATTGCATTGGTAGTATTATAATTTTGTTCACAGTTTTGCTTCTTTTACTAGATAATGAGGTCTTGAAGTCTGAAATGCATCTTACTTCTATTTTCTCCTCCATTATTTCCCAAGTATTTGAATGTAGGTGACACTCAATGCACATTTGTTGAAGTGAGCAATCGACTTTTAAATAACAATTGGTTAATAATATAATCAGTGGACTGATGGAGGAGCTTTGTGATGTGTTGACTTGGCTAGGGTGAACTATGTTTACAAGATTATTTTTCTAACATTTTTCTTTTAGGATATCTGTGATAGATATTTTTTGCGTAAGACTCGGAGAGTGGAAACAAAACAACAACTGTCTTGTTTCTTAATATCGCAGGGTTGATGCAAGGTCTTCAAATGTTTTTGTAGCTCATAAACATTGTTGCTTATATGCTGTGTAAGATCAAATCCCTGTAACAAATACCTTTACACACACACAAACACCATACACCTGTGTATATCTGTATGTACGTCTGTATGTATGTGTGTATACCTCCTAATGGTTGCACTTCTCTGATTGAACTCAGATTGAGACAGTGAGTCTTGAAACTTTGAAGGTAAATTGCTTAAGAGTGCTTATCTTTCTGCATGTGTGTATATGTGTAAGTGTACATAAATGTGACTGACCTAAAGGCACTATTGCTTACAATAATGCTAGCTATTGGAATTAACAGGTCCATTGAACAAAACTCAGTAATTTAACACAATAGATACCTTTTTTTTGGCTTTAGAAAAAAGTCTACTATTGTGTAGAGAGACAACATATTCTTTTTCTGTACTTATTTAGAAACCCACCCTAAAGAGAGTCTACTGTCCTCAAGAAGCAACTACTGTGGTCTCCCTAGGCAACGGAATTCAGCCAGAAGATTGGAGAAGATGGTGGGTAGAATATACATCTTGCCACCTCAGGTTGGAAATAACACTCACCCTTCTGCTTATACACCATTGGTGAGAACAAACCCACGGTACCACTGAGAAACAAGTGGTACTGCTGGGAAGTGAAGTCACTGATGGGGCAGCCCCTTCCCAGCTACCGCAGCATCAGGGAAGGAGAACACAAATCTTTAGGGGAACACCTGGCTATCACTGCCACATAGAATCTTGTGTAAAAAAAAAATTTGATTAAATCAGAAAAACTCAAGCATCTTGCATTGCTATTAAATTTCACATGGGTTCCTGGCCTGCTTGGGGAAAAAAATACAGGGGTCAGTGTATAGTGAGCTAGAAAGGAGGCTCTAGCCAGCTTCAGTATGTCTCGTTCAATTGTATCCTGAGGTGAACGGAAGGCAACACAGCTTATGGCCATATAGAAGGAGGGCTGGCCCTTGGTAATCAAATTAAAATGGAAATATCCACTTGAAATCCTATACTAACTGCCAATAGCAGTAATGTCCAAGTTCCATTTGTGTGTATCTTCGAGGTCGTTCACCAACTCCTGGATGCAATAGTTACACCACAATTTGATCCCTTTGTGCCTTGGGGTTGGCTCCTGCGGGTACAGATATCACTGGTCTAGAAGGGACACCTATGTACAAGCATTTAGTACACATTTTTGGAATAAGTTGGCTAGTTGAATCTATATCTTTTTCTCCTTTCCCTTGGGATTTGGTAGCCTTTGTGCAGAAGTCAAAGTCAACATTTACTTGAAATCCCACTCTATATTCTTTAAATATGTTTTATATTAGTTATTTTCAGTTTTCTATTAATGAGTGGGGTTAACAACTAATCAGAACTCACATATGTTAATGTTTTCCCTCCATTTACTCATTTGTATGTAAAATTGTTTTTCTTTTCTTTCTGATCTGATTTTCTATCTTTATATTGTCCCCTTATGTTTGTTTCCCAAACTGAAATTTTGTGATCTGATACAAATCATGAAATTATCAGAGGCAAGATTTAATAAAGACTTTGTATAATTCAGAAAGCTGTGCATCTGCAAAAAATCTCTTTCTTTTAAAAGCAGCACATTTGATAAATTTTTGATTTACTCTGTTAATACTTTTCTCTCTCCTCCTAAGAAAGAGGAAACAACCAGTACTATTTTGTACTTAATTCTGATCAACAAGGATGTCTGATGCTATAAAGATAAGACAAGTCTCAAAAGGAAGTACTCTTGCTATCTTAAAAGCATTAACATCCAAGAGAAGGAATGCTGAACCAAGATACACAAGTGAACTGAAGCTTAGACAAGCAGATGTCTACACATTCAGAAGGCAAAAAAAAGATCCAATGACTAATTTAGAGAAATAAAGTAGCCCAAGACTATTGAAAAATCTTTCCAAAATATTTTTTGATACCCAGTCAGTCACAAATGATCCACAGAGAAAGAAAAAGAGACATTTAAAATTTTATAGAGGTTCCAAAAATTTGCACTTTTAAAGGACACTTATAATAATGGAAAAAAGTCATATAACCAGCAGTAATTATAGAAAAAGTGTCATAAAACTATATATATGGTATCAGAAAAATCTAAATACCTGGAATCAACAATCCTTCCAAAAATTTAGTACATTTACTATATGAAAGGCATTTCCCAGTCATCTTCTTAGTTCTCAGTAAATTTGCAATTATCTTTTAAGGGAATTTTAAAGATAAATACAAAAAAAAAATAAAGATAGAAGAGCTTATGGTTTTTATCACATGATTTAATTTAAATATAAAACAAAGGATAATTTTCCATTTTAATTTTGGCTCTTTTTTTACTATAAAGAATGACTTAAATTAATAAGATATAATTTCATAGTATAATCCTACACTTACTTTAAGTAACTCTACTATAGTAATAAAAGCACTGCTTAAAAGCTCTCCATATGAAAATTTTGTAGCAGTTTTATATCACTATAAAGTCAATGTAAGAATGCAAAGTGACAAGAATTACAAACTAAGATTAATTTAGAGTTTACTAATTGAAATATAAAATTTCAGGCATTGCAAATGAAGCTCACATTGCTGTTTGAATCTTCACTCCAAATATCTCGGATTTAGAAATTAATATCTTGGATTGTCTGTTTTAGGTGAGGTAGCTTGTTACAAATTACCATCTAAAAGACTAATTAGCAAACAACACAGCATGTAGACACACACACAAACATGCCCACAGATCTATTTGAATGCATTAGAAGATTATCTCGGTACCCATGATTTAAGAAACCAGGAGCCCAGAAACAAGAGAAATAATTTGATATAGTCCTGGAGTTCTGTGTAATGTTTCTACTTGAGGTGGTTTTGTGAAAAGTCTAAGAGGCTGAGAATATATGGAAGGTAAGGGGCTGGGACCTGTAGCTAAGCTTTTAAGTCTCTCTTAAGATAGTATTTGCTATATCCTCAAATCATCCTTACAACTTTTTATACACAATTATTCATTTCTAGGCAAACTAGAAAATGGTTATAAAAAAAAAAAGACTAAAAACTAAGAGAAAAAAGATAAAAATTTAACCACAGGACCTTCATATGTTGATGTTAACAGACTTTATCATGATTACAATTAATATGTTAAAGGAAAGAGATGTGAACATGAACAACTTTACCAAAGAATTGGAATCTATAAAAACATCAAATGGAGAAAATATAATAGTTGAAATTAAGTACACAACAGATGGATTAATTGCAGATTAGACACACAGAAAGGAAGACTATTGAATGGGAAAACAAGTTAATAACCCATACAGCAGTACCCCCTTATCTGCAAGGGATATATGTTCCAAGACCCCCAGTGGATGCCTGATGCATAGATAGTACCAAATCTTATATATATACATGTATGCTATGTTGTTTTCTATACATATGTATCTGTAATAAAGTTTAATTGATAAGTTAGGCACAATAAGAAATTAACAATAATTACAAAATAAAATAGTTATAACAATATAATGTAATAAAAGTTATGTGCATGTGATATTTCTCTCAGAATATCTCATTGTACTGTACTTACCCTTCTTCTCGTTATGCGGTGAGATGATACAGTGCCTATGTGACAAGATAAGGTGAGATAAATGACATAGGCATTATGACGTAGGGTTAGGCTACCACTGACCTTCTGCCATCACATAACAAGCACTTTATGGCTTCTCTTTGACATCCACTAATTGTCAGCATCACTACACTTGCACATGGGGGCCATTATTAAGTGAGAGAAGTGATACTTGAACACAAGCACTGCCGTACCATGACATCAGTCTGATAACCAAGATGGCTACTAAAGGACAGAGGACACATACAGTGCGGCTATGCTGGATAAAAGGATGATTCACATCCCAAGCAGAATGGAGTGGGACGGCATGTAATTTAAACTCATGAATTATTTATTTCTGGAATTTTCCATTTAATGTTTTGGACCAAGACCATGAAAAAAATAACCGTGAAATAGGGGGAAAAAATCTATTGAGAATGAAGGCCAGAGAGTGCAAAAAGCAAAAATATTTGAAGGAATGCAAGAGCTATTTGAGATACCAATAAAGAAAAAAGTAATTCATTCTAGAACAAGGGTTGACAAACTATAAGCTATAAATTGGCTGCATGCCTTAAGAAATATAGTTTTTTGGATTATAACCATTCCTATTTATTTACATGCTATCTATGACATGTTTGGGGTTACACCGTCAGAGTTGACTATTTGTACCAGAGATCACACGAACTGCAAGCTAAAAATGTTTACTGGCTCTTTAAGAAAAAGTTTGCCAATCCTCCCTTGAGAACCCAACTAATTTCTTTCAGGTAATGTGGTTTTGAATATCCTACTTTTATATAATGGCTTTTAGTTACTTCCCCCCAAAAAGTGAGGCAACTAGACTACAAAGAGTAAGGTAATAAGCTTAAATTAAAATATATTATTAATCATAATGAATGTAATTCTGAGACTGAATAGAAATAAAATCTAAGTACATGCTCTTTACACAAAACTTTGCTAAATAAAAAGACAGAGAACAGCACAAACTCACAGAATTGAAAAGATATATACCATGAAATTTAAGCAAAACACACACACAAGAAGATAATGTTTCAATGTTACTATCATAAAAGTAGATTTTAAGGCAAGAAATATTACAAGAGATAAGAAGAGATAGTTCATTATAATAAAATGATCAGTCTATCGGGAAGATGTATCAATTCCAAATTTGATTCAAATAATAATATAGCCTCAAAATATACAAAGCAAAAATGGATGTGCCTAGCAAGAAAAATACACAAATTCACAATCATAGTAGATCACTTTAATGCATGCCTTTAAGTAACTAATAAAACAAGTAAACAAGCCAGTAAATACTTAAAAATTTGAAACTAAAACGAACAAACATGGCCTAATGAACATATGTAAGCACTGTGCAGAACTTCAAAATACATATTTTTACAACTGCATATGAAAAAAATTTACCAAAAATGACTTTATACATCTAGTTTAAACAGATTTCAAAAGATATGAATTATTCAGCATATTATTTTCTGACAATTGCAATAAAGCAAAGCATATGAACAATAAAAAAGGGAGAAATCCCCAAATGCCTGTGTGCCAAAGGTCCTTTTGGCCATTTTCAGGTTCAATGATTTGCTATGAGGATTCACAGGACTCAACACATAGTCATACTTACAGCTACAATTTATTACAATGGGAGGATACAGGACAAAATCAGCAAAGGAAAATGCCTGTAGGGTAGAAACTGGGGGAAACCAAGTGCAAGCTTCCAGAATCTTCTCCCAGTGGAGTCACCAGGATGCACATAATTTCTCAACAAGAAGCTTTGACAACATGTATGAACTGTTGGCAATCAGAGAATCTTATTGGTCCAAGAAGAAGTTACAGTGGAAATTAGAACATATAGTTTATTAAATGACAATGAAAATATGACATAACACCTGTGATGCCACAGAAACCATGCTTAGAGATAAATTTTTATCTTTAATGCACAAGAAAGCCTTAAAAAAAATCAATGAACCTAAATATTCAGATAAATCAGAAAAAGAAAAGAAAATTAAACTTCAAATAATAATTTTAAAATACACAATTGAGAAAATAAACATAGCCAAAAATTACTTCTTTGAAAAGTTTAATTAAAATAAAAAACTCGTGAGAATATTAATCAAGAGAAAAAAATATGGTGTGAATTAAAACCATTAGGAATAAAAAAGAAATATTATAGATATTTATCCACTGAGATTTATAAAAATATATTATAACCAACATTATATCAATCATATGAAAATTTAAGTAAAATAGTAATTAAAAAATAACTTCAAACTGATACAAACATATTTTTAAATATTCTAATGCTAATAAATATGTAATAAAAATGATTCAATAAATAAATCTCTAGGCTCAGATGGCTTTAGTAACGACTTCTACATATTTTTCAGTAAGAAATAACACTAAATATACATGAACTCCTCTAGAGAATAAAAAAGGAAGAAATATTTCTCATCTCTATTTATGAGTGAGTACAGCATAAGCTTGATACCAAAACTTACAGAGACATTGAAAGAAAGGAAAATTATAAAGGCAAAAATCCAAAGCAAAATATAGCAAATCAAATTTAAGAATATGTAAAAATGGTAACATATCATAAAATAAGTTGGGTTTATTCTCAGAATGCAAGTGTGGCTTAACTTTCAAAAACCAATTGACATAATTTAGCTGAAATAAAGGAGGGAACCATATGATCAGCTCATTATATGTGAACAAAGTATTTGATAATACTTCAGTACCTTTTCATCTTGTGCTGTTATGTAACCAATGGAATCAGTTAGGAGGATATTAAATTTGGCTCTGTAGATAAGCAATATTGAAGAAGAGGGGGATCAAAGGAAGTATTATTCCCTTATAAAATTATCTATAGAAAAATGTTTTAGTGACATGTCCACTGTATCATAGGAATAGACAATTGATTGACCAAGAGATCTGGGACTTCTCTTGTCCTCCTATCAGTCAAGAAACGTCATGTTTGCCCTGTTGGCAGGGCTCTTTGTGGGAAGAAATTCCCTGCAGAACACTACACCTGGTCTGCACTTGGGTTATTTGACATAGGAATGAAGTGACAGGTTCATGAACACATTGGTACATGTTAGTTTATCTGAGTAGCAAAGTCCTTAGAACTAGAATACAAGGCTTGAGAGAATGAGCCACAGAACAGAATCACATTAATTAAAAAGCAGAGGAAGAAGAAATTTGGGAAGGATTAGGTTCCAGAGTCTGGGCCTTTGTTTGGGGATGTCAAATTCATCTGGAGCACCATGATAAGGTCCCTAGGCAGAAGTAGAAAGTCTTTTAAAAGAGAAGGTAGAGGAGGGGGAGAAAAAATATGAAGACAAATCTGACAAGAAAAGCAAAAGTTAGAATCTACGCTGGAAAGAGGCCCTAGGGAACATTCCTGAATGTGGGGAGACCAGAGGCTGTAGGGTTACACTGGCTTCCTGCAGGTCACAGGGCAGGTCAGTGAGGAGAAGAAAATCAGAGCCCTGGTGTTTTGACTTTCGTCAGAATGCTCCTCCCACCACATTAAAACAAAAATAGTATAGCTTCCTACATTCATGTTTTTTATACTAATTTGACAAGTGACCATTTAGCCTGCAAAAGCTGATAATACAATTCCTATTTCATCTAGGAAATGAAGTTCTTGAAACAGTGTTGAACTGTTTCTGCTTTTTTTTTGCTACTCAATGCAAAATATTCTATAACATATCTTTATCTTCACTCTTATACTCCATGGTCCTTGTGGGAAAGTGTTTTGAGTGATTTCTCTTTATTTTTATTTCATTTTATTACACAGGGCTGTATGCTTGTAAATAGTACAGTAATAAATGTTTATTAAATGAATAAAGGAAAATGTTTGACTTATTAAAACCCACTAACCCCTGTTATCACTACTGTTAGATTAATTTATATACCCATATAATAACAGAAGTTCTAAAAATCCAAGCCAAACAGTACATTTGACATCATGCTAATATCCTCTTATCATTCCTGTAGCAGAGGCTGTTAAATCACCAAATGCCCACCTGTTCTCCTATATTTCTGGGCCTCTCTTGAAGTTGCCTGGGCCTCATGCCTGGATTTTGGCCAATGGAAAACACACAAAGTGATTCTTGTCCTTTAAAATATTTCCCAGTTCCTCCAGCCCTGGCTGCTATGCCCTGGTGATCTTTAGGTCACGTTTTCGGGACGGCATAGCCTTGTGATGGAGTGGGCCACGAGGCCTGCATCGGATTTTGATTGATTAAAAAAAAAAAACCCTTTATGTGCGTTCTTTCACCCACCAAGTACAACATACAATACAATGTTTCTTTGTAAACTTAAAGCTGTTTTATTCTACCCTTACAACTCTATTCAGTAAGTGGTTTTTTTTTAAACCACATTTTCTTGGAGTTTTCTTACAGAAGGCAATGGGGCCAGTGCTCAATAGCAAGAGGTGGCTTACTTTCAACAGCTTTATGTGATGCCACTAGAAATACATGTTTCATACATGTACATATGGTACACACTCATTCTTGGGATTTTATTACCAATTTAAACAGTAGATTATCAGGGTTGTTTATGGAGCTTAAGTTCGGAAGTGCTATAGAGATTTCTTCATGTTGCATCGAATTGGGGATAATTACAACAAGTATCAAGTGAACGCTGATCACGTATACTAAGAGTTGTATTTGGCAGGGTCAAGAGAGTTACAGGGAATTTGAGGCCCCGTCCTTGCCCTCCGGGCGTCTGCCAGCTCGCCAGAGCAACGAAACATGCTCGTGTGAAACAGCTGACTTACGACATCTGTCCACATGTAACACCTTCTGCAAACTCTCCAGTTGCCTTTACTGTGTCCTTTTAAACTCGGTTATAATGGGTTTAACATTTGAGTTTTCCATCCCCAATTTTAATCTCAGTAGTTAATTAGAAACATAACTTTGAAGTTAAAGAAGTCAGCAATTGAGTTAGAACAGGAACTGAAGAAATTTGTGTTTGCCAGGTACACATAAGATTGAAATAATAGTATCAGTCTAATAACTAAAGAATGACTTTGGTTTTCTTTCTGTGAGGAACTTTCTGCCCTGCTCCACCATCCCCAGATAATTCAATTCTTTAGGAATTCTGAGGGAACAACAATGTTAAATTAGATTTAGAGTAAGTGGTAAAAGAAGCCGTGAGGAATTTTACCTTCATTTTTATAAAAGATTGCTAGTTTCTCAGAAACTGTTAGGGCCAGAGACCCCATGTTGCCTGCCCCGAAACCTGTGTGAGGACTTGCAAAACAGACTATGGTTGGTGGTCACTGTGTTCTTGGGAACCGTGGCCTGAAGTCTCGAAGGATCTGAGCCATCACCTGTGCTGAAACAAAGATGACATGTGTCACTGGCCATGCTCCTGATCACGAAGTCCCCTATTGTGAGAAGCAACTGAAACACAGCTGCCAGCACCCTGCTGAGCCCTGGTTTCTCTCCCCTTGAGTATTTCCCAGGAGCAAGGGCCATAAATCTCTTCGACTTTCAGTTCCCACAGCAACCATTCTTAACCAGAAGTCATTGTTGTTTCACCTACATCCTGGACCTTGGAGCTGAGCAGCAGGGTGACACAGTCCCCCTGGGGGTCTGCTCCATGCCCTTAAAAATCCCTCTACCCCTTCCCTCGGTGCTGCAGTCTGCTCAGTTTCAGCCTACCCACTTCAACATCCTTCAGTAAAGGCTTTGAACTGGTCCCCCCAACTCCTCCCCTCTTCCGGCACAACCTAACAGAAACCATACACTTAAATATTTTAGTTAACCAGAGAATACAAAAGTAAATGAACTGCAACTAATATGTTGGAGAAACAAAATGAAGTTGGGAGAAAAAATATTGAAGTTGGGAGAATTTCTCCAGAGTTGGCAGCTATAAAAATAATCAAACAGAAATTATAAAACTAAAAAATACAATAACTGATAAAATGTTAAAATTTTAAAAAGAACACACTAAGTTCAAAAGATTAATAATAATGTGTATAACTGACTTTTGAACAGATATTTCGGAAACAAGTAGAAAATGGAATGACACCTTTACACGCTGAAAGTAATACTTTCGACCTACAATTCTATACCAATTTTTAAAAATCTCTTTGAAAATGGAGGCAAAATAAATACTTCAATCAGATAAAAATGGAGATACCAGAGGACCTGCACTACAAGAAGTACTAGAGAAATTTTTCAGGCTGAAGGAAAGGGGATTCCAGATGGACACTTAAAACTGCAGGAGGAACGAAGAACAGCAGAATGGGTAAAAATGTGCGTAATTAACAAACACTAACGTTATGGTTAGATCATCATCCTGATGTGCCAAGATTGTGGGTTCTGTGTCCTGTTAGGGCACATACAAGAAATACAAGAAGCAACCAGGGAACGTGGAAATAAGTGGAACAATAAATTGATGCTTCCCTCTTTCTCTCTCCTTTCCTTCCTCTAAAATCAAATTTAAAAAAAAAACCACTAACGTTAAAACAACATGACAACAATGCTTTATGAAGCTTATAACCTATGTAGAAGCAAAATATGTGACAGCAATAGTTCAATAGTAATGGAGAGAAACTGTTGTAAGTTTTCTCAGCATTGTTTCAGGGATGGTAAATTACTAATATAGGCTTAATTGTAGGGAGTTAAGAATGTATATTTGATCTTTAGAATAACTACAAATTAAAAAAACCACAAGAATGTATACTGAAGGATAAAAGAACATATAAAATGGACTAATACAAAATACCAAAAGAGAGCAGAAAAAGAGGAACAAAGGAGCATAAAATGAGACAAATAGAAAACAAACCCAAAATATCAGTTGCATTAAGTTGCATGTAAATGAGTTAACACTCAAAGGCTGGGACAATGCTCAGAAGTCTTCTGGGTGTAACTCTGTGCCACCAGTTACGACATATTTACTAACCCAGCTCTGCCAGCTTGTATCAACTAAATACCAGCTCTGCCTAGGAAATTGCCACTCAGATTAAGAAAGTAAAGCCCATTGCTGTCCCCTTTAGATCCTTTGTGTACCTTTCTCAAATCATACCCCACACTTTCCTCCCTAATTGGTAATGATTATTCTGATGTTTGTGTTTATCATTTCCTTGCCTTACTTTAGAGACTAAACAAATATGTATCCATGCCAAAACAATATAATGTTTTATTCTTCTTGTTTTTAAATTTTATATGAATGGAATCATAGTGTATATATTTATCTTCAACTTTGAGATTTTTGTTCAAGACTATGTCCCTGATATTAATCTGTGTGTTTTTAATATGCTTTATTGGTTATGCTGTTACAGTTGTCTCAGTTTCTCTTCCTTTTGTTCCCCTCCACCCAGTGACATTCCTCCCTCCAGTTGTCCCCCCTCCTGAGTCCATGCCCATTGGTTGTGCATATAGTTCTTCTCAGCCTCTTCCTGTCTACTCCACTCCCTACTACTATGCTTCTTAATTCCTGCACCATCTCTCTTCCTTTCCCCTCTTCCCCCTCCCTGCTGACCTCCCCCCATCATGTTCTCCATACCTATAATTCTTTTCCCACTCTCATTGCCTACTTAGTCTGCCTTTGTTTTGGTTCCCTAGCTTCTGTTGTTGGCTGTTGTGATACAGTTTTCATTTTATGTTCATAGTTTTGGTCCTCTTTCTCCTAAAAAAGTCCCTTTAACATTTCATATAACAGTGGTTTGGATCTGATGAACTCCTTCAGTTTTACTTTGTCCTGGAAACACTTTCTCTGCCCTTCTATTCTGAATGACAGCTTCGCTGGAAAGAGTAATCATGGTTTTAGGCCTTTGCTTCTCATTCCTTTGAATATTTCTTGCCAGTCCCTTCTTGCCTGCAGAGTTTCTTTTGAGAAATCAGTTGATAGTCTTATTGAGACCCCTTTGTATGTAATTCTCTTCTCTCTTGCTGCTTTTAAGATTCTCTCTTTAACCTTAAATTTTGACATTTTGATTATAATGTGTCTTGGTGTGGTTCTCCCTGGGTCCATTTTTTTTTTGGAACTCTCTGTGCTTCCTGGACCTGTAAGTCTATTTCCTTCCCCAAGTTAGGGAAGTTCTGCTTCATTATTTTTTCACATAATTTTTCAATTTCTAGTTCTTCTTCTTCACCTCCTGGCAGCCCTATGATTCAGATGTTGGTCTGCTTATAGCTGTCCCATAGTTTTCTGAGCTTCTCCTCATTTTCCTCACTTTTCACTTCCTCTTTCTACACTGGTTGACTGTTCCTTCCCTATGTTCTGATGTGTTGATTTGATCCCTGTTTTTTTTCCCTCACCACTAGTTTCGTATGTGTTTTTGTTCATTTCAGCAGGACTAGCCTTCATTCCTTCCCCATCTTGTTTAAGATCTGCTGTTAGGTCTGTAAGCATTATTTTTAAAAATTTTTTATTTATTTGTTTGTTTATTTATTTATTTTTAGAGAGCGGGGAAAGGAGAAAGAGAGGGAGAGAAACATCACTGTGTGGTTGCCTCTCACTTGCGCCCCCAACTGGGGCCTGAAGTGCAACCTAGTCATGTGCCCTGACTGGGAATCGAAACAGCGACACTTGACTCGCAGGCCGACACTCAATCCACTGAGCCACAGCAGCCAGGACTTCTGTAAGCATTCTTATAATAAAAGCGCTGAACCGTGCCTCAGAAAGATTTCCTGTCTGCTGCTTCGTTAGATTAGATATTTACTGTCTGGTCAGCTGCGTCACCGGGATCTCTATCACAATCGGTGCCATCCTGACAGTTTTGTGTTTACCTTGGTTTCCTGGGTGGGCTGTCACACCTTCTACACTATGGAGGGTGGAGCCCCATGAACGCATTACTTCTGGGTGACCCTTCTCACCACACTGAGGCATTTTCTGCGGGGGTGGGGGTCCAAGATGGATTCCTGCCGTTCACTCTCTGCTGAGACTGGGAGCCTCCTCCTCCATCCCCACCCCTTCCAGGCTTCACAGTCCAAGGCAATGGGGGTCTGCCTTCCCTGGCATAGGAATCGCAAGCTGACGGGTCTGGTCTGCATCTGGGGGTGCTCCCCAGGCATTTCTTGCCTTTTTTAAAATATGGGTGTCTGTGCTTACTGCCATCCTGCCGCCATTGCCGCAGCTGCTACTGCCAGCACAGCTTGACCTCTCTGTTCTGGCTTCGCCCCTCCTACCTGTCTGGATGAGCACCACTTCTTTATAACTTCATAATTTGGACTTCCATTTATTTTCTGGAACTTCCGGTTATTTCCTGTTTGGCGGTAGTTTTATTCATTCTTGGTTGTGGAGGGAGATGGGGAGTGTCAGTCTAGGCCTCCATCTTGGCTGGAAGTCTCCTGTGTGGATTTGCCTCTGTGTCTTAGGTAGAGATGTTGCTCCTATTACATTGTAAGGAGCAGAGCCTTGGGGATTCGTCAGCACAGGGCAGCATGTTTCACCACGTTGTGGCGCTGTATGTGGGGGAGAGGTCTGAGAGGGAACAATGCCACTTGCCCAGCACTCGCCCCTTTTACAGGCACTTCTCCAAATTCCATATGGGACTGGCACCTCTCCAGCTGTCTCCTTGGCTGTCGTTCCCAGAGCAGATGGGTCTGTGGACATTCTATGACTGTGGGGGCCCCCTAAACAAGCAGACTCTGCTGAGACATCAGCAGCCTCTGCCTCCACCCCAACCCCCACTGGTCTGCACAGTCAAAAGCAATGAGGCTTGATCTTCCCCAGTGCTGGGACTGTGAGATGTGAGGTCTGGTGAGGAGCTGGGAACTCTCCCCAGTTGTCCCTCCTGACTTTTTAAAATATGTGACTGCACTTTCTGCCAGCCTACCACTGCAGCTGCTGCTGCCACCAGCACACTGGGTCCTCTCTGCCCCAGCTCCGCCCCTCCTACCTGTCTGGATGAGTATTTCTTCTTTATATCTTTGTTTGCTGGACTTCCATGCAGTTTGATTTTCTGGAACTTCTGGTTGTTTCTAGTTTTGAGGTAGTTGCATTCCTTCTTAGTTGTGGAGGGAGACACAGTGTGTCTGTCTATGCCTCCATCTTGGCTAGAAGTCTTTACAGGCCATTGAAAAGCATTAATTTCTCCTAATATATAATAACCTATCATATAATTATTCCAAATTTTCCCTGTCTGCTGTGAGTAGACATTTGTATATGTCAAAGTGTTTCTCTAGGATATATATCCAGGAGTGGAACAGTTGAGTTGCAGCCACTGCACAAATGAACTTCACCAGATAATGCTAAATTGTTTTCTGAAGTGATTATAGACCACCAGCAGTGTATTAGTGTACAGTACTTGTTAATCCAAATCCTTAAGGACATTTAATTTTTGTAAATCTGATAGAAAGAAAATGCATTTTGGCTAATTAATTTCCATTCATTTTCCTGCTTACTAATGAGGTTAAGCATATTTTCATATGTTTATTTCTATACTACAGAAGCTTCCTCAATAAAATGTCCTTCAAGTTTTTTTCAATATTTTATGTTTTTTTCTTATTGATTTGAAGGGTATTTTTCTTACATTTATTTTCAGACATATTTTTAAATACATTTAAATTCTCTCTTTTAAAATAAATTGTATATCTTACATTTTTTGCTCATATATTATAATACAATGGTTATTTTAAAATTTATTTTACAACTAGCAAACTTGCCAAATTCTTATTATTTCTAATATTTTATGTATACAGTTTTTGGTTTTTCATGTTATTACCATATCATCTGTGATTAACAGATCTTGTTTTTCCTTCATTATCCTTACAATTTATTTGTTTTTCATAGCTTACCGGGACTGCTCAAAGCTTTAGCATAAAGAATAGTAGGCAGAGACAGCATTCTTGTTTTGTTTCAGATCTTAAAAAGAATGCTTTTCCACATTTCATAAAAGTGTAATGTTTGCTGTAGAATTTTTCTAGCTCTTTAACATGTTAAGAAAATTACCTTTTGCTCTTTGTTTGCTAACTGTTTTTATTGGGAATCAATAGTGAAAAAATAATTTGTATTTCTTCAGATGATTATATGTTTCTTTTTAAGATCTTAATGTTAATTATATTAATCAATTTTTAAATATTATGTCACCCTTGACACACTAACATAAAACATATATTTTTAAAAGTAAGTGACTTGATTCATTCTGCTGTGAATTTGTGCTTTTGTCTCTAAAATAATTTGATATGTGTAGTCAGAATTAGGAGGGAAGGGGATACCCAGCATTCCTATTCAAAATAGCCCCAGTCTAGAGACCATCCACATACCCATCAAGAACAGGTGCATAAATAGTGATACAGTGATTTTTTTCATAAAATGGAATACTATGCAGCCATGAGGATGAATAAACTACAAACATATGCAGTTATAGGAGTAAATGTCAGAAACACAACGTTGAGCTAAAGAAGACAGATGCAAAAGACATACTGTATAATTCCATTTATATAAGTGTAAAATGAGGGAAAATCAACCCATGCTCCTAGAAATTGAGAGAATGGATGCCCCTCAGGTGGCGTGGTATAGTGACTGGAAGGGGGCATGAGTAGGGCTTCTGGGCTGCAGGGAATATGATGATGATGAGTCTGCTAGGTGGTTACCTGGTTTTGCCAATTTACAAAAATTTATCGAGGTGTAAAATTTTCTCTATCTGCATTATGTCTCAACTAAATGATGTTGGGTTTATTTTTAATGAAAGAAGCAACATGGAGTAGGAAGCCAAAGACCTTGATTTGAGTCCAAACTTTGTCCCTTAAAAGTATATGATTTGGTTCAATTACTTCAACCTTTCTAGGTTTTATTTTATTTATCTGTAAGGTAGGGGAAAATAATAACTACTTTATAAGGTGGGGCAAAAGTAGGTTTACAGTCATGAGTACATGAAATAGAGTTTGTTCTTGTATTATTATTTATTAATTATTGCATGATTTTTCATACAGACAATAGCAAACCTACTTTTGTTCCAACCTGCATATGGTGACACTGAGTAATTAAATCCAGTTTGCTCCTTGAGATTTCCCCTTTGAGAGTTAAATTATACATTAGCATTCATAAATCAGACAGAAATATGCAAAACCATCATGAGAAGCTAAGATGACTCCTGAAGTGTTAAGAATGGAAAAAAATTTGTGTCTAGAAAAGAATGTTGGAAATTTGACTATGGGTATATTTGTGTCTATAAAAGAGAATATAAATGAAAACAAAAGCTTATTCAGCTATGAAAGCTCGAAGCTAGATAGTCATAGGACTAAATGTGGCCGTGACAAAAAGTCACCTTGGAGATGGGCAGATCAGGTCCCACATTCTTTGTGACCAAAGAAGTAAAGACACTATAATCTGACAGCTGGTTTGGCTCAGTGGATTGAGCGTCGGCCTGCGAGCTAAGTGTCGCTGGTTCGATCTTCCAGTCAGGGCACATCAGAGAAAGAAAACTCTGACTCCAAAAAACCTCAGCTGCCTTGCGGCATACCTCTTCAGGGGAAAGGCTAAGGGAGTAAACCCCGACAGAAAATCCGGAGCCGGAGTCCCTAAGGCGGTTTGACGTTGTAGTCAACACCGGCAACTCCTGCGGCGCACCTGAAGCCAAGCTGTATTGACTCCGTCTTTCCCTTGGATCCTTCAGCTGCGAAGAGAGGGGGGGTCTGCTGCATGGGCAACAGCAGACCCTCCATATCACCCTGCCCAGGCTCTGTAGCTTCAGCTTCACTGGAGAGGACACTCCAGCATCATCACAAGATGTCGATTCAACACGGGAGGAGACAGATACCGTGTCACTCCCGAGTCGGACTGCACAACCATTCTCGGCGGTGCAGATAGACTCTTAAGAAGCTACACCATCGTCTCTCGAGACAGACGGCTGCCGACAACCCTATATTTTTAAATGCACAATTGTTAAATTGACAATATAGTTTTAAATTTCAGAATCTTGTGATTTTTTTCAAAACATCAAGCTTCTCCAAACTGAATACATGTATTCATTCATCAATTATCAAACACGTATGGACATCCTACTTACAGGGAGATACAGATAAATAGACAGGACCAGCCCTACCTTCAATAAGCTAATAATCTGATAAGGGAGACCGACATGGATATTAGCAATATAGCCAGTTAAAAGCTTGAACAGAGGTAAGTCCAGAATCCTGTGGGGCCATTTGGAAGAATACTTAATTCATGCTTTTGAATTCAGAAAAAAATTTCCTTGACGGGAGATATTAAAATCCTGGCAAAGACTTTGTAACTGAATTCCTGAATCTTCAGGACTAAGGTCTCAGCCTTTGACCATGGCTAATTTGCTGTAGCAAAAGTCACTTTGTGAGATTTGTCTCCTGCCAGTCATCCAACCTGTTCTGGTGAAGCGGGTGTGAGACAGATTACATAAAGCCAGACTCAGGAATAGGAGGCAAACCAAAAGCTACTAATTTCTCATGTTGGCCTATTGCTGGCTTTTGTTATGCCATGGTTCGTGTTCACAAGCTGTTTGACAGGATTAAATGAAATATGCATCAAGATCCTTATAAATCCTAAGGATTGGTTCAATTACTAATCACTATTATTTTCTCCGAAAAGTTATGTCTTTGTTTATTAAGCCTTGCATATTCAAAATATGCTCATTCTGATGACTAAAGTATTCAATTCAGCAAGCATTTACTGAGTACTTCAGAATACCTAGTCCTGTTAGCCAGTGGGACACAGAAATGAAAAACCTGCTCAGAAGGGGCTCAAATTCAGGCATGGCTGGCAGTTAGAAACACTGTGAATTGTGGCATGCCAAGGTTGGTTTAGAGGACTTGAGTGCCCCTACCACGTCATCTCTATCAGGATCCCCAAATCACCCAAATGAACATCCAATCTACGTTGTCAGTCTGTTTGCTAAGCAACAACGGTTCATACTTACCCCAGTCCTGAATACCACTTCCAGGAGATTACCTTCCCAAAGGTCCTCCCACTGCAGGATGAGATACGCAACAATAAATTCACAAACTGGAAAGGAGTCTGAGGGGGGCTCTCAGTGGAAATTACCTTTCAACATGGTTTTGAAGGACCAAGAAGGAAATAATGTGACAAGTAGAAAGACCACCTATGCTTTAGCATAAAACATAGATGGAAAGAGGATTTGCAGGGCTTGGGGGATCAGTGGGGCTAGGACTGGGTCATGACCTGGAAAGACAGAGAAATTAGAATACAGGTCACTGCATGTTATGCTAAAAGGCTTTGGACTTTGTCTGTAAATGGAAGGAGCCATCTCAGGGTTTTAATTAACTAAAATCTAACAAAGAACCTTTTGGTCTTCTGTGGAGGTGGAACTGAAAGGGAGACTTTGGAGGAGGGATGATGGACCAAGGCAAGTGAGTAGGAGACACACTCAATTTATTTATATTATATTCCTTAGTTCTCTAATTCACACACAACTTAAATGCTTCACAGCGTTTTTAGCATAGGATATGGAGCATTCTGTCTTGCCAGCTCCTTTTCACCATACCGGTTATTTTAATGCTGTTTGTACCTTGCAATAATAGTTATTGGTGTGGCTTCATCT
This sequence comes from Furipterus horrens, assembly GCF_987537825.1. Lineage (NCBI taxonomy): Eukaryota > Metazoa > Chordata > Mammalia > Chiroptera > Furipteridae > Furipterus > Furipterus horrens. Next base: position 177,848,132 of record NW_028327176.1, read on the forward strand.
TAAAGCTATTTTGCAGAAATCTTAAAATTTTCACAGTCATTGCCAAATTGGCAAAAGCAAATTTTGAGGCCATCTTGCTGGAATAGTTTTTTAGTCAGTGTGATTATTTCATGACAGGAAGTAGATGTTGTCGTTTTTTATAATGCATCATAAAAACAACCATTCATTTAATAAGATAATGCACCGAGAGCTGTGGATGCTTCAGTGGCTAATGACTGGCAGATTTCTTTCCAAATCAGCAACTCTGAGCAGGAGACAAACAGTAGTGTTTAAACAATGACGAATTTTGAATAGGAATTAATGGGGTGGAGATTTGCTACTTTTAAGATGTCGTCGTCGGCAGCCATCCGTCTCGAGAGACGATGGTGTAGCTTCTTAAAAGTCTATCTGCACCGCCGAGAATGGCTGTGCAGTCCGACTCGGGAGTGACACGGTATCTGTCTCCTCCCGTGTTGAATCGACATCTTGCGATGACGCTGGAATGTCCTCTCCAGTGGAGCTGAAGCTACAGAGCCTGGGCAGGGTGATATGGAGGGTCTGCTGTTGCCCATGCAGCAGACCCCCCCCTCTCTTCGCAGCTGAAGGATCCAAGGGAAAGACGGAGTCAATACAGCTTGGCTTCAGGTGCGCCGCAGGAGTTGCCGGTGTTGACTACAATGTCAAACCGCCTTAGGGACTCCGGCTCCGGATTTTCTGTTGGGGTTTACTCCCTTAGCCTTTCCCCTGAAGAGGTATGCCGCAAGGCAGCGGAGGTTTTTTGGAATCAGAGTTTTCCTTCTCTGATGTACCCTGACTGGAAGATCGAACCAGCGACACTTAGCTCGCAGGCCGACACTCAATCCACTGAGCCAAACCAGCCAGGGTTTTTTAAGATGAAAGGATCATATAAGTACTCCCACCATCAAACAATTTCTATTCAAAATGATTTTTCTGATTGAAAGAAGTGAAACATTCTTGCATATAACTATTCTCTCTCTCTCTCATACACACACACACACACACACACACACACACACACATGCACACACTCAGACTCCCCAGACAAATGGAACCTCCAAAGACCAGTTTCCAAAGAATAAAGATATAGTGTGCTTTCTAGAATTATCGACCACAGTGAAACCTACCCAAGCACTTTCTCGTATTTAACGTTCATCTCGCAAGCCTTGGCTGCAGCTGCAAAGCAATATCTCCTCCTTAGGTGGTTTACTTCTTTCAGAATCTTGAAGAATGATGTAAACAACTCCCAGCAGTGTGGTTTTTACTACGTCTGAACATTAAACGTTCCATCACTGATCGTTTCTGGTAAACGTCTGTACATGGAAGTTTTTTGTCCCCTCATTGTCTATAATTATAGTTCTTCAACACCTTCTAAGAATTTAAAAGACAAAGTAAAGAGATAGCAGTAGTTTAGACTTTAAATGTATGCAAATCAAAAGGAAAATGAAAACACAAAGCTTCTTATACACAGGTGTATGGAAGCTTTGGGTTACTACAGCGGCTTCTAGAGGTTAGTAAAGGAAGAAAAAGAAGAAAAAAGCTGGCTCAGTACTTTATAAACAGCTTAAATAATGAAATACGTAATTCCACTTCAGTCTGAATTCATCAATATTGCCTATTCGTTCCCACTTGAGAACAAAACATATGCATAATTATTGGAATAATCTATACACCATCACATTCCATGCCACCCCCCAAATTTACCTCTTACTTCCAAACAACTTAATGGTAAAGTTGCCAAAACATAAAATTCCCTGTCATCTCACTCAATATTCAATTTCTTCTATTCAATAAAGCTTATAATTACCTAACATTAAAGATTTCTTCCCCAGAAACATTTGAAACAAAAATTTAAAATAAGTATTAAATCTTAACAATTTCATTACTAGCTGTCTGATAACGGTCATATTTCAGAAGAGTATTTTCATGTATCAACAGTATCTATTGCTTTGCAAATTACCTCTATCATTCTCCACCCACTATGACAAGTTTATATATTTAAAGAGTTAGTGTTATTACATGCAAGTGTGGCACCAACGCACGCCACCATGAAGGCAGTACCAGATGCAACACTGGGGGCCATTCACTTAGACTGCAATGGGACCAGTGCCCCTCAAATTCTCAATAAGATGGAATAGTGGAAGACTGATCTTCAGCTATGCCCTCACCACCTTGCTGATACTCAGTCTGTGTATGAGAGTTGTCAGCATGGAAATGTACTGTACTTGTGAATCAGAGGGAGCAGAGATAAAGGTTGAGAACTGATGATGCTGCATAGCCAAATTTAGCCCATAATCCTCAGACAATAGTATATTTATCTCAGTATTAGATTGTTCTTAAGAATCCCTTTGAAACATTTCTTTTCTTCTTTTTAACTACATTTTATGGCTACGTTTGCTAAACCTTATTTTCTAAACCCAGTGTGCAATGTAATGGGAAGCAGCCTGATTCAACTTAAAGGATGCCTATTGATCATCGAGTGAATATTAATGGGATTCCCTTGACCATGAAGTACTTTTCAAATAGAATCCTTCTTGTTCATGGTAGTGCAGAAGCATAGATTATAGGGAAGGCCTATGGAACCTGAGCCAGAGCTCCACAAGATGAAATTTACCTCAAAGGCATTTATCATATTGATAAATTCTCAAACTTTACAAGCCCAGAGTCTTAATATTTGTGAGTTCTTCTATCTCTTGGGCATAGATTCATATTAACAGATACCATAGGAGTAAATGCTGTCTGCTGGATGATTGGATTACCACTGCTCTTGGGAATTGCATTTTCCACCTTCTAGAAATACCTCTAACCACACAGCCCCATATCATTGACTAGCCTTCCATTTCCTAAGTTAAAATCCTGCCCCAGTTTTCTGATGCACTGGATCACCCAAGAAAGGAGGTCCTCTCGTCCCCCACAGGGAGCCTGCCAATTCCCCCTGGGGCATTCCTTACGCATAGTGGGTCGTGTGTGCCACATATGCCTGCTCTTTTGGCTACGGCAGACGAGGACAAGGTCAAATGGTAAAGAGAAACTTAAACATAGTCAGCAGTGGCAGGGACAGGAAAAGCAGAAATGTGGCCTTGTAGATTCACCGCAATGACAATATTTGGAAATGAAATGAGAGATGCTCCATTTTGAGAGGATCCTGTTGGTTCCTGTTGACTCCTCCGTAAACTTTCAGGGTCTACAGTCCCTGGTCACGAGGCTCCTGAAAGGGTTTTCTGTCTCCTTTCCTTCCCTGTGATTCTTTCCAATATTTGCCCATTATTCGAGGTAATGAGTGAGTTTGTTCTTCTTGTCATCTTGAAAGAGTCTCATTAATATTTCTGAAATTACTATCCAACAACATTTATTGAAGTTTTGCAGTCCCTTACTAATAATCTCAGAATTTATTCCCACATCTGATTAATACCAGAAGTGGATTTTACTTGTCAGACTACCAGAGGCAAATTTATTTCCAGGTTCTCAGGTAGGACTAAAATGCTGCCCTCATGTACTAGACATTAGGTAGACCAGCTCACAAAGCTGTGTTGGTTCCCTTACAGCTCCTCATTTTGCTTACAAGCTGAATTGCCAAATCATGGAGCATTTCTGCCATCACCTTAATTAGGACTGCAATTTTGTCTTTAAAGTCCTGTGGCAAAGCAGCTTCCTATTACTCAAGGCCATAGCTCTAAATGACCTGCACTTTGAATAATATAATCTTGCTATAATCATTAGTCATTTGCAACCAAATTAAGCAAAGACTAATTATGACTACAGTCTTCTAACCATGATGTAGCAATCTAGCAGGTTGTTTCACCCTTAAGTTTAGGGCATCATGGCCCAATTATTCATGCATGTGATTTTACAGCAACAAAACAGCACTTAAGTATCGTCAAACTCTTAACCATGTGAGTGGCATGTGAAGGTGCCTGTGGCCTGACACTTCCACCTAATGCAATGCTCAGTTCCCAACAGAGGAAAACGAAATTCATAACAATGGGGAATGTGAGAGAGCCATCAAATATTCTGGAATCCAATGGATAAATGAGATGAGTTATGATTTTAGTAGGTCTAATTTTTTGTCATAATAGAAAACAGAGCAAAGTAAGATTATGACTGTCGCCTACGTTTAACACACACTTCTTCTTTCTCTGTGTCATACTTGCAATCAAACCACATGGTGCCTTCTCCTGCAAGTGTTGGGCTCAGTGGGGTTTCAAGTTGAAGCCTGAAATTCAAGGACTACAATGATATTGCTCCATCAAAATGCTTTAAAAGTTCAGTGGAGAAACAAGAATCATCCCCAGAAAGGGACACTAGAGGATGTAGGTAGAAATTGAGCAAAACACCTGGCAGCAATAGCTCAGAGCTGCAGAATTCTTTGCCCAAAGTTGCCTTTTTGGCCAGAAGCCTGGAATGTTATTTGTCCACTTCCTCCACTGGCAGTGACTCCTAGCCTTTCTGGGTTGCAGGCTTTCTCCCAATAAGAGCTCCCTATTCTCCTTTGCATCAGAGCAGGTGCCACTGATGGGCATCACCTGATGCATGGCCTGGTGTTGGGACTTGCCTTACATAAAGGGAAAATGTGTTTATCCACCCAGTCATTCATCCAAATTATCCAAGATTTAGGGAAAACATGGTATATTTCACTGTCTTTTTAATTACGTGAAACAGTTCTCTGTAAGCAGATGAATAGACAAATTTATTAGTCCACAAGCGATTTGATGAGTTAATGATTCCATTAAGCAAGAAATATTTGTGGATTTAGAAATACAGGAAAACTGCAATAATGTTTTGAAAGTACATACTAATATAAATTTGGCATTACATTCCTATTGTAAGCAACATTCCCAAATAAAAACAGTATCTGGTTAGAGTGTTTTGACTTCCATGAGTAAGGGGATACAGCTGGAAGTAAAGTCAGAGCGTTGAAAGCCATCTAGAGCATATCATTTGCTAACTGTCTTTGTTCTTTCTGTTCTCAGAGATGATAATAAAAAGTCTCAGAAAGGATTCCTTATTGTTGCATATTTCAGAGCAGTATCTATTCTGTAGAGATTTCTGCTTCTGCTTAAGCATCTGAATGACAGTCAAAATTTATTGTGACAATATTTTTTTTCTTAGAGTTTTAAATCAAATTTTTAAGCTGCTTAGACCCAGAGCCCTCTCTGACTAGGAGTTAAGAGTTCCTTCTAGTGATAATTTCCCATCGCTGCCATTGTCATAGAAACAAATAAGAATGCCAGAAACACAAGGGTTCTTTAAAAAAACTCCCCAACAGATCGTCAGAGAAAGGCAATATTACTAAATTTTGCTTAAGCCCATTTCCTTGTGTGTTCATACTTCTAAGGGTTTTATGAACAACAAATTGTGAAAACTGGAAATATGTGAACAAGATTTCATGCTGGAATGAAAGAAAGTTTGTAACAAAGACAATCTGATATGTCTTTAGTGATCTGCATACAAATTGTATAGTATTGTGTTTTACATATAAGTGGTAAGCCAGTTTCATCATGAAAATTTATCTTATGGGAATAACCAAATTAAGCAGTTTAGAGATAAACTGGAGGAAAGAAAAGTCATCAGGGTGGGAGAGATGTGAATGAATAATAGGGTCAGCAGATTTGGGAAAGGGGTCTGCAGTGAGCTCTCCTCACTGCCAGGAGGAAGCTGCCTTTGTCTGACAGTCCCCTCCAGCAGGGCCTTATGGCGTGGACGTCCTGGTTAAACTAGCTCATTGTCCAGAGTGACTGCCCATTGCTTCCGTCTGGGATCTGGCGATGAATAAGAGTGTTCATTCACAGTACACTCAGACTATCATTACTCCTATTCTATCCTTTAGGAACAATAGAAAACAGAAACAGATAGCCAGTATGATGACTCAGTGGCTTAGATAATAGGCTCTGCCTTTCTAGAATAAATGAATCAGTAGTCTGTGGGACGGTTTCAAACCTCCTAAGTCGTTTTATGCGTCTGTTGAATGGAGGTATTGGGGGTCACCCAAAACCACAAGGCACGTCATGAATGTTTTCAGATCCAAACTGTAATATTTCAAGTCAGTTGGAGCTGGGAGCCAAACAGTCCTATCTCAGAGTCCAGAAACCATGAAATTTATACAAATTTTCAGAAGTATTTCTTAAAAGTCCTTTCTTTTTTCAAATGTACTCCTACTTTCTGCATACATGCCAGTTAATCTTGCAGTAATCCTTTTCAAACAACATGAACTCCTCCTCCAGCCTACTCCCTGCTGAACTTTTTTTTTTTTTTTTTAATTTTATTTTTTGGTTTTTCAATTACAGTTGACCCATTTTTCCCCCATTGTTCCCCCCTCCCAGCCTATCCCTTCTCCCACAATCATATCCCTCCCCGTTGTCCATGTCCATGAGTCATTCATACACGTTCCTTGACTAGACCCTTCCCTTACTTATCCCCCTTCTCTCCCTCGCCCCTCCCCCCTACTGACTACTATTCTAGTCTTTGCCTATTTAGTTCGTTTGTTTGTGTTGCTCTTTAGTTTCCTGTATTAGGTGATATCATATGGTATTTTGCTTTCTTTGCCTGGCTTATTTCACTAAGCATAATTCTCTCTAGTTCCATCCATGTTGTCGCAAATGGCAGGAGTTCCTTCTTTCTTTCTGCTACATAGTGTTCCATTGTGTAGATGTACCACAGTTTTTTGACCCACTCATCTACAGATGGGCACTTAGGCTGTTTCCAGCACTTAGCTATTGTAAACAGGGCTGCTATGAACATAGGGGTGCATAGGTTTTCTTGAATTAGGGTTTTAGGATTTTTCTGGTATAATCCTAGCAGTGGAATCGCTGGTTCAAAAGGCAGTTCCATTTTTAGTTTTTTGAGGTAATTCCATACTGTTTTCCATAGTATCACTCTCTCCCTATCTCCTGATTTTACATCATCAAAGCCCCAGTCACTGGGTGAAAAGAGCCTTTCTTGGAGAAAGAAGGTCAAGGAGGGTTTGAGCAGAGAGAGGCCATCTTAGTCATCGGGTAAGGGGGAAAATCCAAGAATAGTCAGATGTTACTTCCTGCCCCCTCTCATGTTATGCTGTTATATCGTTGTTGTTTTTAACATCAAGCACTAATAAAAACGAATTTTGAGGAGAGCAAGAAAGAGATAGAAGAGGAAGAGATAATTTTAGCAACATGTACAGCAGAAAAAAATGAACTCACGACCATACATCCTCATGTATGTAAAATTCAAAAAGTATAAAAGGGAATACTGGGAAAAAATATCCACTCTCTTGTCCCCAGCCACACACTCGCCTCTTGTTGAGGCAACCACTGTTATCAGTGGCTAGTGTACCCTTTCAGAGATATGTCATGCAGCTACAAACAAACATATGTTCTCATCCCCACCTCTCTTTACCCAAACAGTAGCATTCTGCACAAGCTGTTCTGCACCTTGCTCTTTTCTTCTATCGATTTTGCTTGGAGATGATATCCTATTTATATGCACCGGGAAAGATTTCTCATTTTTTGTGAGTAGATGGGATCCAAATGTGTGTTGTATAAGAGAGGCACAGTAACTCACACCTGAGCTTTGAATTGATAGAGAACGCCAAGTGCAAAGCAGATGAAGATCAAAATATAATAGCTGTATTACTGGTAAAGCTGACACTGGAGAACGCAGCTCAGATGCACAACAATGACTTTCTAAAGCCAAACCCCCCAGATTAGACAGATTTACCAATTCAGTCCTAGGCAGCTCAGAGAAACAGAGGCCTCCCTACAGACCCTGAAGGTCTCAGGACCAGAAGTAGCAGGTGAACGTGGAGCAGGCAGATCCCAAAAGGAAAGATGGACAAGGAACTCAGCTACATGAGCCCAGTTTCTCACCCAAACTCACGAACTAGACAACTCACTTTGGTAAATGGTGGGAAAAAAAAATTAAGAAGGTTTAGGAAAAACCCTCTCTGTGGAAAATCAAGAGACATCCCTCCCACCACCCCAACATTATGATTGAACCCTAATTGAGTTAACTAGTCTCTTACTGACTGGCACCAAAGGTGCTTCCAATCTTTTGCTATTATAAATTTGGAATGTGAATTTTCAGTCTTGGAAATGAGTAGTATTGTACACGTAAAATTTCACACATATAGGGTTATATCAGAATAATGAATTCCTGGAAGTGAAATTGCTGAATGTAAAGAGTATGTGCATTTAACATTTTGCAGGATACTGTCAAATTGCCCTATGTGGAGATTGTAACAACTCACTCAGAGATGTGTAAAAGGGCTTATTTCTCCACATCTTTTTCAATATGATATATTAAAATAAGACTTTTTAATTTTTGCCAATTTAATGCACAAAATATGGTATGTTTTTGAAGTTACAATTTCTCTTTTATCATAAGTAAGATTAAGTATCTTTTCCTACATTTCAGAGCTATTTTGCTTCTTAGTTCAGTTTCTTCATTAGATTCCTCATATGAGCGAAATCATATGGTACTTGTCTTTCTCTAACTAGCTTATTTCACTTAGCAGAGCGTTCTCTAGATCCATCCATGCTGTTGCAAAGGGTAAAATTTCTTCATTTTTACAGCCGAGTAGAATTCCACTGTGTAAATGTGCCTTAGTTGTTTTATCCACTCATCTACTGATGAGCACTTGGGCTACTTCTGTTTCTTGATGAAGGTAAATAAAGCTGCAATGAACATTGGGGTGCTTATGTTCTTTTGAATTAGTGTTTTGGGTTTCTTAGGATGTACTCCCAGAAGTAGGATTGCTGGGCCAAAAAGCAGATCCATTTTTAGTTTTTTGAGGTATCTCTATACTGCTTTCCATAGTGGCTGCACCAACTTCATTCCCACCAACAGTGCACTAGGGTTCCCCTTTCTCCACATCCTCGCCAGCATTTGTTGATATATTGATGATAGCCCTTCTGACAGGTATGAGGTGGTATCTTATTGTGGTTTTAATTGGCATTTCACTGATGATTAGTGACATTGAACATCTTTTTATATGTCTATTGGCCATATGTCTATTGGGCCGTTTGCCCATTTTTTACTGGATTGTTTATTTTTTTTTTCATGTTGAGTTTTGTAAGTTCTTTATAAATTTTGGATATTAACCCCTTATCAGATGTATCAGTGGATGTGTTCTTTCATTCTATGTGTTTTATTTTTATTTTGTTGATGTTTTTCTTTGCTGGGCAAATTTTATTAGTGTGATATAATTGCACTTGTCTACTTTTTCTTTTGTTTCACAAAAATTCCACCAAGAAACTACTAGACCTAATAAATGAATTCAGCAAAGTAGCAGGATACAAAATTAATATATAGAAATAAATTTCATTTTTATATGCTAATAACAAACTAACATAAAAGGATATTAAGAAAACAGTCTCATTCACACTTGCTTCAAAAAGAATAAAATACCTAGGAATAAACTTAATCAAGAATGTAAAAAACATGTACTTGGGAAATTTTAAGACATTGAAGGAAGAAATTGATGAAGATACGAATAAGTGGAAGCATATACCATGTTCACGGATAGGAAGAGTTAACATCATTAAAATGCCCATACTACACTAAACCACATGGATCTAACTGATATATATATATATATATAGAACTTTTCACCCCAAAGAAGCAAAATATACATTCTTTTCAAGTGCACATGGGACATTTTCAAAGATAGACCACATGATAGGTCACAAAACAAGCTTCAACAAATTCAAGAAAATTGAAATCATATCAAGCATCTTTTCAGATCACAATGCCTTGAAACTAGAAATCAACCTCAGAGAAAAAAAATCAAAGACACCCAAACTCATGGAGATTGAATAACATGCTATTAAATAATGAATGGGTTAACAATGACATCAAAGAAGAAATCAAGATATTTCTAGAAACTAATGATAATGAGCACACAACAGCCCCAAACCTGTGGGACACAGCAAAAGCAGTCCTGAGAGGGAAGTTCATAGCAATACAGGCATATCTGAAAAGGATGGAAGAATCTCAAATAAAAAACCTAACCATAATGCTACAAGAACTAGAACAACAACAACAAACAAAGCCTAGGGCAAGAAGAAGGAATGAAATCATCAAGATCAGAGCAGAACTAAATGACATAGAGACTAAACAAACAATCCAAAAGATCAATAAAACTATGAGCTGGTTCTTCAAAAAAATAAACAAAATCGACAAGCCTCTAGCCAGTCTAATCAAGAAAAAAAGAGAGAAGACCCAAATAAACAAAATCAGAAATGAAAGAGGAGAAATCACAACTGATACCTCAGAAATACAAATGATAGTTAGAAATTACTTCAGACAACTGTATGACAAGAAATTTGACAATCTAGAAGAAATGGACAAATTTCTAGAAACATACAACCTTCCAAAACTGAATCAAGAAGAAGTGGAAAGTCTCAACAGACCAATAACAAAAAAGGAAATTGAAACAGTAACCCAAAATCTCCCTGCACACAAAAGCCCTGGACCGGATGGCTTCACAGGCGAATTCTACAAAACATTCAGGGAAGAACTAACTCCTATCCTCCTCAAACTATTCCAGAAAATCCAAGAAGAGGGGAAAATCCCAAACTCTTTCTATGAAGCCAGTATTATCCTAATCCCAAAACCAGGTCAAGACACAACAAAGAAAGAAAACTACAGGACAATATCACTGATGAACATCGATGCTAAAATCCTCAATAAAATATTGGCAAACAGGATCCAGCAATACATCAAAAAGATCATACATCATGATCAAGTGGGCTTCATTCCAGGGATGCAAGGATGGCTTAATATTCGCAAATCAATAAATATAATACATCACCTAAACAGAATGAAAGACAAAAATCACATGATCATATCAATAGATGCAGAAAAAGCATTTGATAAAGTACAACACCCATTTATGATGAAAACACTCAGCAAAATGAGAATAGAGGGAGCATACCTTAACATAATTAAGGCTATATATGAAAAGCCTGAGGCCAACATCATACTCAATGGACAAAAACTGAAAGCATTCCCCCTGAACTCAGGAACTAGACAAGGTTGTCCACTCTCTCCACTCCTTTTCAACATAGTGTTGGAAGTCCTAGCCACAGCAATCAGACAAGAAAAAGAAATAAAAGGCATCCAAATTGGGAAAGAGGAAGTAAAACTTTCATTATATGCAGATGACATGATAGTATACCTAGAAAATCCTATAAACTCCACTGAAAGACTACTCGATATAATAAGTAAATTTGGCAAAATCGCAGGGTACAAAATAAATATACAGAAATCTAAGGCATTTCTGTACACCAACAATAAAATAGCAGAGACAGGGACAAAAAAGAAAATACCATTTACTATAGCAACAAGAAAAATAAAGTACCTAGGAGTAAACTTAACCAAAGAGATAAAAGACCTGTACTCTGAAAATTACATTACACTGAAGAAAGAAATTAAGGAAGAAACAAATAAATGGAAGCAAATACCATGTTCTGGGATGGGAAGAATCAACATCATCAAAATGGCCATACTACCCAAAGCAATTTACAGATTCAATGCAATCCCTATTAAAATACCAATGACGTATTTCACAGACCTAGAACAAATACTTCATAACATAAATTCATATGGAACCAAAAAAGACCCCGAATAACAAAAGCAATCTTGAGACAGAAGAACACAGCAGGAGGAATCACAACACCAGATATCAAACAATACTACAAAGCCACTCTAATCAAAACAGTCTGGTACTGGCATAAGAACAGACATATAGATCAGTGGAACAGAATAGAGAGTCCAGAAATAAACCCAGGCCTCTATGGTCAACTAATCTTTGATAAAGGAGGAAGGAACATAAAATGGAGTGAGAAGAGCCTCTTTAACAAATGGTGCTGGGAGAACTGGATAGGGACCTGCAAAAAAATGAAACTAGACCACCAACTTACACCACACACAAGAATAAACTCAAGATGGATCAAAGACTTAAATGTAAGCCGTGACACCATAAAAGTCCTAGAGGAAAACATAGGCAAGAAAATATCAGATATCTCATGTAACAATCTCTTCACGGATACATCTCCTAAAGCAAGAGAAATAAAGGAAAAAATAAATAAATGGGATTACATCAAACTAAAGAGTTTCTGCTCAGCAAAAGAAAACATCAGCAAGATGAAAAGGAAACCAACCATATGGGAAAACATATTTGCCAATGAAATCACAGACAGGGGACTGATTTCCAAAATATATAAAGAGCTGATATGACTCAACATCAAGAAAACAAACAACCCAATTAAAAAATGGGCAAAGGACCTGAACAAACACTTCTCCGAAGAGGACACACAGAAGGTCCATAGACACATGAAAAAATGCTCAACATCATTAGCCATCAGGGAGATGCAAATAAAAACCACAATGAGATACCATTTTACACCAGTCAGAATGGCCATCATCAACAAATCAACAAGCAACAAGTGCTGGCGAGGATGTGGAGAAACGGGAACCCTACTGCACTGTTGGCGGGAATGCAGACTGTGTAGCCACTATGGAGAACAGTATGGAATTTCCTCAAAAGATTAAAAATGGAACTGCCTTTTGAACCAGCGACTCCACTACTAGGATTATACCCAAAGAATCTTGAAACACCAATTCAAAAGAACTTATGCACCCCTATGTTCATTGCAGCACTGTTTACAATAGCTAAGTGCTGGAAACAACCTAAGTGCCCATCTGTAGATGAGTGGATCAAAAAACTGTGGTACATTTACACAGTGAAATACTACGCAGCAGAAAGAAAGAAGGAACTCCTGCCATTTGTGACAACATGGATGGAACTAGAGAGAATTATGCTTAGTGAAATAAGCCAGGCAAAGAAAGAAAAATACCATATGATATCACCTAATACAGGAAACTAAAGAACAACACAAACAAAGGAACTAAATAGAACAAAGAGCAGAATAGCAGTCAATAGGGGGGAGGGGAGAGGGAGAGAAGGAGGATAAGTAAGGGTAGGGTTTAGTCAAAGAACCCGTATAAATGACTCATGGACATGGACAACGGGGAGGGATATGATTGCGGGAGAGGGGGTGGGTTGGGTGGGGGAGAGAAATTAGGGGAAAGGGGGACAACTGTAATTGAAAAAGCAAAAAAAAAAAAAAATGCCCATACTACCTAATGCAATCTATAGATTCAATTCAATTCTTATCAAGATTCCAATGACTTATTTCACAGGATTAGGGCAAATATTTCAAAAATTTATATGGAACCACAAAAGGCCCTGCATAGCAACAGTGATTCTGAGAAAGTAGAACGAAGTTGGAGGAATCACACTACCTAATATGAAACTATACTATAAGGCCACAGTGATCAAAATAGCATGGTACTGGCATAAAAACAGACATATAGATCAATGAAACAGAATAGAGAGCCCCGAAACAATTCTTGTTAAGTGTTGTTCTAGGCCATCCTTCCTCACTCTCCCCTGCAAATGACTTCTGAGATGCATAACAATACTCCTCCTCCTCTTGTGCTTATGAAACCCCAAAGGGGTGGCCAAAATGATTCAGAAACCTTTTCTGTGGAAATACTGAAACAGTGGTAGGATTCTTCTGGGTTTCCTTGGGGCATATTTACGTAATTCACGTGACTGAGCTTAGATATTTCTTAGCAGAAACTATGCTAACACTTTAACAAACTCAGGCAAAGAATCCCAAATTTTGTAGAAGTATTAGAAATAGAAAGATGTTCTTGGTCTCTTATTGCATATACCAAGAGCTTTGGAAGTAGGGCTTAGTAATCCTGGATCACTTAGAACAGAACAGATAAGGTATTGGTGTTTTTGCTACTATTTCTCAGAAAAGCCTAGAAGGAAACTTGTTTCTCTGTCTCATTTTCAAGAGGCCCTTTAACTCAACCACCCCAAATATATTAGCCAATTTTTCTTACTATCAAATTCTAGAAAATAACAATAATCAGAACTTTTTTCTGATAATCACAACCCTTCTTATTCTTGCTTTAGTCTTTCTTTGTTTTTTGTGTAATGAAAAATAGTGATCATCATCCATTTCTTCATATTCCAGAAAATAATTAACTGTGTCTCAGCCTTTTCTTATAATATAAAAATACCTGTTCTTTAATGTGTTTTTCAATGTCCCTTGAGGATTATTTAGCCAGGGGAAAATGAGGGAATTAAAACCAATTATGATAATGAGACAAAAGATAAGTTAATTGCAGCAAAAAATTTGAATAATCATTAGTGATTGATGAGTACACTTGGCAAAAAATTCAATATTCAGCAAATTTAATTACTCTTAGACATTGACTCCTGACAAAATATAGCATTTATTGATAATGCCAGTAGATGCAGTATGGTAATTATGTAATATAATTTGAGAGTTTGGAGATGTATATTAATGATAAAAGGCAAAAATGTGTGTTTTGCAATTTTGATGTATATATCTCTTTAGAGAAATTTGGTGTTAATAGAAGAGTGACTCAGGTAGAACCACAAAACTGTAGGATTTAAATACTAGAAGAGACATACAGATCATCCTATTCCAGCTGCCTGACTTGATAGATGGGGAAACTAAAAGATGTAAGTGAATTTACCCAAGTAATCTAGCATGTTGATGGCCACATGGCACAAATCCCCAGCACTGACTGTTCGTCTAGCACTCATTTTATATTATTTACTTTTTAATGCACACTGATGTGAATGACAGTGATAGTGCATACATTTTGAACTAAAACTTCCTTTACTCTTTACTTATGACAACAGATTTTAATAACATTTTCTACCCTATAATGTGGATATGAAAGGATTGTATCACTCCAGATTCTTCCATACAGTTCCATTTTCAAATCCTCTGTTTTACTCAGCTTCCACGTGAAGCTTGGATACAAATTCAGTCTTTTTACTACCTTACGTATAGTAGGTAATCTGTAAATAAATGTCTCTTGGCTGATGTCATAGCATTGCTAATTGGGTCAAGCAACCAACTTTCCCCATAATGAACCAGGCACAGAGTGACCCACACATGTATTCAGCTTGGCAATACTATTAAAAAACAAAAACAGAAGCCCTATTTGAAAAATGTGCTCTCTAAATAGCAACCCTTATTCTTAATGTGTACTTGGAATCTTGGTTCCTAAAACAAATATTCAAACTATATCCTTCATATCAAGTGGGAATTGACTTTTGACAATGATTCCAGGCTACTGTTCCAGAAGGGAGCAGTGAAAATTGATTAGTGGGAGGCAGTTTGCATGCTGAAGTAATAGAGACAAATACTGCTGCTTTTTCCAGAGTTTCAGCAACACTTCATCTTTCTGTGTCTGAAGACTTTGGTGTTTTCAGGCCTGACACATGAGTTGATGATGTCAGAGAAGATAATATATATATATTTTTCACCAAGCTGGGTGGGAATTACCTGCTGGACTTGGGTGGCAGATATTGATATTGATTAATGAGCTGTTCACAACAGTCCCCTTGTATTATGGACTTCCATCCTTCCTGACAGGCACCAGGACTTTCTTTAAAGCAATCACAGAAGTCTCACTAGAATAAATGAGCATAGGAGGGGTTATTATCACTGTCTCGCCATTACTGTCTAGTCAGTCTATAAGAGACCACACCTGATCCCCAGCAACTGCAGTAATTTGGTTATAAACGGGGCTACTCTCTGTGGCTCTGCTTGCTGGGAATGACTCTTCAGGGATGCGCCCCTCTTCATCACCTGTTTCTGATGCAGGCTTGTGAATGAGGGTCCCTGGGGTCATGGCTTCCTCACGCTTACCCTCATTCAAGTCACATTTTGTTTCAGGAATATGCTTACTGTTGAGTTGCTGGAAACTAAAAGTATCTCATAACACAAAGCCTCCGTGATAACTCAGCATAGAATTAAGAAAGGTATAATTTATATTCCATTATCAGGGCTTTAATTTGAGTCAGTGATGATGAGGAATCTGACCCTAGGGCCTGCCTGCCTTTGCCTCTGTGTTCCTTCTACTGCAGTGGGCACCCTGGGGGTCATGATCCTGCGTTCCAGGCAGGGCCAGACTGTGAGTGCTAAAGACCCAGGTGTATTCCTGTGTCCAGAATGCAAACAGTAAACATAGACCTTCACCCTTATTCTTACTTCCCTCGTACTTTCTTTCACACACACACAGATGGAGGGGGCAGTGTGAAATTTTCCTTTTCAGGCGTAATATATATAACAACAGATATAATTTTTCTTATTTAAGTATAATTAACTTGTATGATGTTTTATACTTATAAATTCAAATTACATTTTACAAATATTGTGCATACATCTTTTCTAGAAAATTAAATCATATGAAATAGAGTAAGGGTTGATGAAGATTCATGGTCTGGTATTTTTGAGAATCCATGCAGCCTCTTTATGTGTAAGAAGAAATTTCATGACTTTGAGGTCCTTCTCTTCACTCACCTTAATGGAGAAGAACTCAAGGTGTTCAGGAGAATAATTCTGTGGCTGAATCATAAACATATTGTGTAACGTACAGAAAAATCACTCACTTTTCTCCTCCTGACCCATTAACCTCATTGGGGGACTTACTTTCAGACTGGTCTATTTATAAATTCAACAAAGGGAGAAACTAAGCGGGAATGGACTCAAAATTCAGCTCTGAGAATTAATGTTATTTTAGGGAGAACATTTTTGTTTAAAAAGGCTAACATCCAGACCAGTGTGGGCAGAGTGGTTAAAGGAAAATTCCATTTCCCAAGCAGCAGGAAGGTCAATCTTCCTCCTACATGTCTCGGTGGCTGATTAAAAGTGAGGGACCAATATTGCCCCAAATGATTTTTCCAAGAAAGGAGTAAAAATATTCTTACTACGGAATACCCCCAAATGGCCAGAAACAAGCAAACAACCCTTCAGGAAAGATGTTGCTGTGTGATGCATTAAAAAGAGGTACCAGAGGTTTAGCAGAGTAAAGAGGGTTAGAAAGTCCAGCTTCAGATAAGCCTGCCTGACTATGGGATGGACCTACGGACAGTCGGGTGGGCAGGATGACCTCCCTCTCTTTCATATGGCACAACAGCGTTCAAACCCCAACAAACCTTTGCAAGTATACAGTATGGAAGGTGTCGTTGGTAAATGTTTTACGGCCAATGTGCATACTCCTTGAAATGCTATACAATCTTGTACAAACATACACACCCATGTACTATCTGTAGCATAAATACATTGAGATGCATCACCCAAGACTATGGGTTTGAATTTTAGAAACTAAATGATCATGCCTCTTCCCATGTCTTTTTTCTCAATGGCGATGATGGAGCAGAAATGTAAGGAGGGTAGACCTGGGGAGAGAAGCTAGAGGTGCCCATCACCCACCTACCAAGGGCCTCCTCCCTTCCATCTTTCATACTGACTCCTGCGAGGCAGATGGATGCAGCTCACATATAGTTTTCAATTCTACTTTCAATTTCAGTGTTTTTATTGGCATGACGAGGTGTACAAATGTTGCCAAAATCAATACATAAGACACCATATGTCTTAGAACAAGGAGTATTGAGTATCCGTTTCCCATAACTTCTGATTTCAGGAAAAATGCTGACTGCTTATGAGTCAGTTCTGCTTCTTCATTCATTTGGCCAAGAGTTCTGCAGGTCTATACTCTCACTTGTTAAACAAGGTCAATTTACTACTTTTTATAGCTGAGGGAAAATGTAATTTTTAACTTTTCTCTGGGCAGGGCAGCTGAGGAGCCTTGATTCGAGGGGCCAACAGTGTCATGGTCAAGAAGGCTCAGCATGTTTTCAAATCCAGGCTCTGCCACTTACTAGGAGGCAAGTTGCTTAACATCTATAAACTTTGTCTTATTTTCTGCCTGTGTAACTTTTGTACTCTGTGAATTTTGTTACATGAGCCTCGTTTATGTACTCAGAAGGAAATAAATATATTTTTAAAAGTAATTAAGTTCAGCTAGTGTGATATGCAGGATGCATGATAAGAGGGAAACCTGGAAGAATTGTATGGGGAATACCATAGTCATCAGGGCTGAGATAAAATGATCTTACACTTGGACATGAGGGCAGAGAGGATGGATCAGAAAACACCTCCCAGGCTGTGAGGACTGAATGGCGGAGGGAATGATGTTGGTCTATGCTGTGGTAGGTCTCAGACCCTCCTCCTCTCACTATCCCTCCTCCATCCTTCCTTCCCCTCCCCTTCTCCCTTCTTTCCCCCTTTCCACTCACCTTTGTGGCTTCTCTGATGAATTCCAAATCAGAACTCATTCCCACTCTTCCTGATCTTTACACTGTCCATTTCACCGGAGAATTCCGAACGTATGTGGTTCCCACCACATTTTACAGGTTTTTCGGCCATAGCTCCTCTCTTCTGCCACAGTGGAGCGGTCCCTTTATGAGTTCTAACTTCAGGAATGTGGTAAGTGGTCTGCACAGATGGATGGCCATATCACTCCTCTCCTCCGAGTCACAGGGGTGTGACACACACACACACACCTCTGTGACTCTGCAGCTCCTGCCCTCAAGAGTTGGAATCTGTTTTCTCATCTTTTGATTCTGGTCTGGCCTTGGGGGTTTGTTTGGGCCAGTAGGATGTGGTGGAAATGACATTGCAAGCATTACCACTTGCTTGGAATGCTGTTCTGAGTTCACTGTGTCAAGAAGCCTGGCCCAGCCACATGGAAGAGAATGCAGCTGCCCCTCCTGTGTCCCATACCAACTGCAGAAATGGGAAAGGGGCCATCTTGGGACCATAGTTGAGCTGCTAGGTTACTGGAATGTCATAATAACCCTGGCCAGACCAGCCCAAGTTGCTGAACAACAGAGTCATGAGCAAATCAACAGCGCTTCTTGTAAACAACTAAGTTTTGGGCCATATATTATTATACAGCCATTGAAAACCATGGTAAAGATTCTGATCAAGTGTGGTGCAGGGACATTCCCTCTTGTTTATCATTAGGCATAAATGTGAAGTCACAAACTGGCAGTTGGCAGTCACAGTTATGGAAGAAAACAGCAGGTGAACAGGTAGAAACCCCAGGCCTGTCCCAGCTGGAGTATGCCCTTCCCAGAAATAGCCACATAACTACCAGCCTCAGTTTTCCTATATACGATTTAACTTTTCAAATACTGAGTAAATCTATATAGCAGAGGTCACAACACTGTATTCCTATCTTTTATTGGTGGTAAATATCAAGACTAGTGTGCATGATTCTTCCCCATTCTCTGTCCTTTTCTGTGAATGATCAGGAATACAGGCACCTCAAACATAGTTTTCTCATCTGCAGCCTGGACACGCCACCTCGAATTAGAAGCAGAGAGGTGAGTTGCTGTTATAACTGGTAGAAGCAAAAGACACATGGAAGAGGAAGGAGGGAAAATAGGTGTAGATACGCACTGAGCTGATGTTGCACCAAATTATCCCTAAAGACTAGAACCAAGCACAGCTCCCAAGAATCTGACCTGGGGTTACTGTAGAAGAGGGCACAGAAATGTCAACATCCATGATGGCAAGACTAGTACCATACAACAGTGCTGTCCGTGGGGTGAACAATAAGAAGCAGTGACAAAGGTGACTAGACAGCATATGTAATATTTGAAGGGGACAGTTGCCACTCTGCCCTGTTGACTATTTTTTGGAATGAAAACCAGGATCTCCAGTTGTTCGAAAAGAGGTGAAAATTTGCTACATGGCATATTTTAGAAGAATGTAAAACTCTGGGAGGACCACACACCCCACGCCTTTGGACACTAGTTTGGAACCTCTGATAAATAGCTGGAAATGATATTTGCTATATTTAACAGCTGGTAGAGTCACCATGTTTAACAGCTGGTGTGTCAACTACAGCCATAGTGCTGAGCCCTGTTCAACCAGGTGTTAACCTTTAGTTGTCAAATTATTAGGAATTGTGGCAGATATCGGGATAAGGATGAGGTAGCTGGGGCCATGGCAGGGGTGTATCCAAAGGGCAATGACTGTTTTGCAGCCAGTATGGAATTATTTCAATAAATTAACAAAGGGCAACATCTACTGGTATGTGCCAGATGGTTATCAGCTCTGTAATAAAAATAGTGAGTTCACAGCATCTAATTTATTGGTGTTTATTTTCAGTTTTATTATTGAAAGCAAAAAACTATTACTGTCAAGTCTTGCTGTTGAATATTATAGCAGTTCCTGCATTGACTTCCATTGGGTCCTCTAGTGCCAGCAATTGTCTCCATGGCAACTACTTACGTTTTTATAAAACTTACATTGTGATGAGGTGGGGAGAAAGTGAGATCTTTATAAACCAAGATTTCGTTTTAAACACAAAAAAGTTTCTAATAAAATCTCAGATCATTTGCTTTTCAATTTATGGCAATATCAACTGTCTGAGTGCTGGGGATAATCTAGACAAAATTTATAGCTCAGACAATCAAATATTTACTGAGTATTCAATGTGCACCCAGTGCTCTGCTAGGGTATTTGCTGGGGATTCAAGAGAAAAACCAACCTGTAAAAGACCACCACAATTCTTTGAGGAAACAGAGATACCACAGCAATAGGTGAATCAGAGTAACAAAATGGGGAGTGGATTGATCTGGGTGGAGGTCTGTGTGAAAAAGACTGAGGAACACAAAGAAATGTGAATTCTGAGCTAATACAGCTTATCTTCTAAGTACATGGGTGTTTAACTTGAAACAAATGCCTCCTTTGTATAAACATGAACAGGGCTGTCCTCATCATGTCTCACAGTGCTTGTTAGCAGCCCACGTTTTCCAGATCATTCTCCATTGCTCCAGTATGTATACTGGTGAGTATTGTACCTAGCTTGTCTGGACTTCCTCCCCACCCTACCTTCCCACACTTTTAACTTGTGCCCTCTCTAGAACACAGTGAGTCAATAGCAGCTGCCTCTAACAGGCCTGCCTCTTTTCTGGATGGTTCTTTCCCTGTCTAGAGATAACTGAATTTAGCTGCCCCTGGAGGATGTTGCTTCCCTTGAAGAACCAACAAGTAAACCCCACCACCACACCAGCCCTGCCATGTGCCAGGACCAGCAGGTTTTTATCTTCACCTTGCTTTTCATGTACTTTAAAAAATCTTTTCCTCTCCTTGTTTATTAAAACAAAATAAAAACAATTAAACCAAAACACAGGCCTTTTGAAAATCAGACTATCATACTGCCCTTTCTTGTTGCTATCAGCAGAAATTTATAGACTGTACCCATTAATACATTAAAACTGGATCACTGTCTTCTTCATGGTTATTTCTGCTATCATTCTGGTCAATTTCAAATTCCAAAGAGAGAATGGAGCTGACATCTCTAGGTATATAATATTCATTCAGAATAAACAGTTAAAATCTTTCTTGTTTCTGGTGTTATGGAGCTTCAAATCTTGTTTTCTTATTAGCGGTGGAAAGGCTAAAGCGGAATGGATGAACATCCAGATGAAGAGGTATATAGGGCGACGTTTGTGGGAAGGGGCGTGGAGCTTCTCTGCCCTCTCTGTGTACCTCCACTCTGCCATCACCTCTGCGTGTCCACCACCAGGACTCTCCCATATGTTTTCTTTGTGAATCAGGTCACCTATCATTATGATGTTTCCCTCTCTACCTCTAAGGATAAAGGCCTTTAACAACAAGCCTATTCAACCTGATGTTAATGTTGCTGTATCATCTTTATTTTTAATTTCACTAGTGGTTATTCCTAAACTATTAATATTCATACCAGCACTTCTAAAATATATAAACATCTTGGGTTAGAAGATGGCCGCGGAGTAGGAGCAGCGTTCTCAGCTCGCTCCTGTTAAGGAGACAATCCAGGAGGAACAAACTCGGGGAGGAATGACTGAGTGAGTGGGAATATCTGATAACGTGAACGGGGAGGAGATCGTGGGAGCAGCGTGGAGGGGGGTGGAGGGGTTTATCACAAACGGCAGGCTGAGTCATTCTGAGACTCCGTGCGTTTGCAGTATCAAGCCGGAGAGCTCACTAGCCGGGAGTGAATTCTGGTAGGGAGTTAGGGAGAGGATTTGGCCGAAAAAGCCAGAGGAGGGAGAGAATAGTGAACAACCAGGACTGGGAGAAATTGTGTGACCTGAGTCTAGAGAGAAACATCCTCAGCTGCAACCTCCGACGGAAAGCTCGGCATCCCGGGCGCGCCCAGCACCCGCGCTAGGGCCCTACAGAACAAAGGAGCAGTTTTGGGGCTAGGAGACGGGCCGCACAGAAAATCTGCCACGGAACTCCGGACCCGGGAGAACTGTGTTCTTGAAATCAGTGTTTGCTCTTTAGTCGCGCTAGAATCCCACAGAACAAAAGGCAGGTTTGGGGCTAAGAGAGAAATAGGACGTGCAGGGTGTGTAAGTAGGGAAGAGAGCGGAGGCGGAGGTTCTGGAGGGGAGACGGTTTTAGGGCAAGGAGAAGGGCCCGCAGGGAAGGGCTGCTGCGGAGCTCCAGACCGGCAGAGAGCTCCGGGGAAGGAGAGTGCTGCGCTGACCGACCACACTAGAGTCCCACAGAACAAAGGGACGGTGCTGTGGCGGGAAGAAAGATAGAGCGCGCAGGCCGATAGGGAAGCCAGCGGAAGCGGTAGCTCGGAATAGAGAAAGTTTGGGGGCAGGGAGAAGAGCCCACGCGGGAAAGCCACTGCAAAGCTCCAGACTAGGGGAGAGGCCCTGGGCAGGAAGGGGTCACTGGGCCCGGCACTTTGACCGACTGTGCCAGAGTCCTGCAGAACAAAAGGACGATCTTGAGACAGGAAGAGAGGTAGGGTGCACAGGCATATAGACAGGGAAGCGAGCAGAAGCTGTAGCCTGGGAATAGAGACAGGACTGGAGGCAGGGCGGGGATTGCTGGCAGGCACAGGCTGCACCAAGAGTGGGAAGGAGTAGCTGGACAAGCCTGAGGAGGGCTGAGGCTGCCCCAGGAGGGGACAACGGAACGCAGCTCACAGCAGAGCGGCGCTAGGCCCACGAAAAAAAAGACTAGCAACCCCAGAATCAAGCAGAACCCTCCCACAGCCAGCCAACCAACCAGAAAAGATTTGAAACTCATAGAATTTTGAATAGGAGCAGACTCAGGAAGGAAGCAAGGAAAAACCAAAAAACAAACAAACCAAAAATACCCAGAGACTGTGCATAAAAGTTGAATTGAGTTAAAATCCTCATTCTTTTATCTCTCACTCTCTCTCTAACTACCCCTACCGTCAGTCCCTTCTTATTCTCTCTCCTTTTCTCCCCTCCCCTTCCCTCTCTTCTCTCCCCTTAGCATTCTCCCCTGCATCCTATTCTCAGTTAATTTTATAATTTTAAGTTCTCTCCCTTTCTCACCCTCTCCTTTCTCTGTGCTACGCACCTTCAACTTTATTAAATTTCTTTCTGTATTTTGTCCCCCTTCAGTCTACATTCATTTTTCTTTCATCTCTTGTCCTTATTTTCCTTCTCTCCCTATACATAATCTCTCTCTCTCCCTATTACACTTTATACTCTAATCTCTTAATATTCAAATTATAATTCTAATCTATCCCCCTCTCCCTTTACTCTCCCATTCTTACCCCTTCTCTTTTTCTACCCCCCCACTTCCTTCCCTACCTCTTGTATTTCTCTCCTTCATCCTATCTGTTGCTAACTCTTCAATTTCAATCCTCCCCTCCCTAATATCTCCTCTTCCTCCTGATTTCCATCCCTCCTCTGAGCTCTTTTCCTCCCAAATCCTCTTGCTTTCCTATCTCCTATTCCTCTCTCTCTATACGCACCTTTTCTCTCTATCTTGCAACTTTATATCATGTTTTAATCTCCTAATCTTTTTTATAACATATAATTTAAAAAAAGAATTTTAATCCAGTCCCCTCTCTTCTACCTCCCCTTCTTCTTTTGTTCTCTCTCCTACCCTTCTCTTCTCTACTTTCTCTCTCTCTTTCCTCTCTCCCTTCCTGTCTTGCTATTTTCTACTCTGTATTTTTATCCTTAAAAAATTCTCTCTCAATCTATTTCCTACCTTCTAACCTCCCCAGCCTTCTCTTTCAATTTCTGGCTGTCTGTCTACCTGGATGTCTGTTGTGTCTACCCTACCTCCCACGCTAATCATATAGTATATACCGATTATATAATCCTAATACTATACACTTCCACTTTCTCTCTCCACACTGCAACCCTCCCCTCCTTTTCAAACAGACAGTGTAAGTGTTAATTGCTCTCTTACATAACCTTGACCCCAATTGCTAATATTAATACTCTATCAACTTCCAGCTCAAAAATTACCCTTCCTTCATTTAAAACAACTCCTTTCTGTTTCTCCTACGAAATAAGAGTCCCAGTATCTCCACAAGTATATTAACACGGGCTCATTTGCAGCCTATAGTGGGATTGTATTTGGGGGAGACATTGGAGGGTGTGGGTTTCTTGCCTGGGTTGTATAATTATGTTTTAGCAGCACCTTCACAAAAGAACTCAAGACAAGGTGGGCAGAGTGACTCTCAATCAACTAACCAGAGAAAAAGATCCACCAAAAAGTAGCTGAAATACAACCAGACAGATTAAAGAAATATCATCAAGGACAACACAGAAGGAGATCCAGGAGGGCGGAGGAGTAAGTGGAAGCTACACTAACCCCCTCCCAGGACGAGCCAGTGCTGACTTAGCCCCAGTACAGCAGACAGACCATCCCCCTCCAAGTGGTGTCATACTAAGGGGAAATAAAAGCCCTGCCTACAGGAATTAAGTTGCCACACCCACGGTCATTAAGCCTGACGGCTGATCACAGATTGAGTATAGTAACAACTAAAGAAGAGAGACAAAGGCAGTAGATCCCTGGAAGTCTCCAACAGGCTGCCTAGGGCCAGTCTGGTACATGATCTGACACTACCAGAGGCAGACCCAGGAAGAACTGATCATTCTAAGAAGCACCAACAAACAAAAGGAATCACAAAAATGGGGAGACAGAGAAACAACCCCCCATCAAAAGGAAAGGTAGAATCCCCAGAAAGAGTGCTAAATGAAATAGAGGGGAGCAACATATCAGATACAGAATTTAAAACATGGATTATGGAGAAGCTAAATGAGCTCAGCGGAAACTACAAAGAACTCCAGAAAAACTACAGTGAACTCCAGAAGAACTATAAGGAACTTACTGAGAATTATACCAGCATCAAAAAGGACATGGAAGCTATCAATAAGAGCCAGGAGGAAATGAAGAATACAATCTCTGAATTGAAAAACACAGTAGAAGGAATTAAAAGCAGGCTAGAGGAAGCAGAAGATCGGATCAGCGAGCTGGAGGACAACGTACACAAAAACTCCCAGACAATGCAGCAAAATGAAAAAAGACTGAACAAGACTGAAGAGGTTCTAAGACAGCTGCAGGACAACATGAAACGTAACAATATCCGTATCATTGGAATTCCAGAAGGAGAAGAAGAAGAGCAAGGGATAGAAAACCTCTTTGAAAAACTAATGACAGAAAACTTCCCTCACATGAGGAGAGAAAGAGTCATGCAAATCCAGGAGGCACAGAGGGTCCCAATGAAGATGAACCCCAACAGGCCCACCTCAAGACACATCATAATTAAAATGGCAACATCCAAAGACAAAGAGAGAATCCTAAAAGCAGCAAGAGGGAAACAACTAATAACATACAAGGGAGCTCCAATAAGGCTATCCTCAGATTTCTCAGCAGAAACACTACAAGCAAGAAGGGAATGGCAAAAAATATTCCAAGCAATGAAAAACAAAGGCCTACAACCAAGAATACTCTACCCAGCAAGGCTCTCATTCAAAATGGAAGGCGAAATAAGGAGTTTCTCAGACAAAGGAAGACTAAAAGAATACATCTCCACCAAACCAGCAATGCAAGAGATGCTAAAGGGTCTGCTCTAAAAAGATAAAAAAACAGAGAGAAACAGAGAAGAACACGAGTACAAAGGGGGAAAATGACAATGAATAAGTACTTATCAGTAATAACCTTAAACGTAAATGGATTAAACGCTCCAATTAAAAGACATAGGGTAGCTGAATGGATTAGAAAGAATGACCCACATATATGCTGTCTACAAGAGACCCACCTTAGAACAAAAGATCTACACAGACTGAAAGTAAAGGGATGGAAAAATGTATTCCAAGCAAATGGACATGAAAAAAAAGCCGGGGTAGCAATACTTATATCAGACAAAACAGATTTCACAGCAAAGTCCATAAAAAGAGACAAAGAAGGGCATTTCATAATACTTAAGGGAAAAATCCATCAAGAAGATATAACCCTTATAAATATATATGCACCCAACTTAGGAGCACCCAAATATGTAAGGAAAATTTTGAAAGACTCCAAGAAAGATATAGGCAGCAACACACTCATTGTAGGGGACTTTAACACCCCATTGTCAACAATGGACAGATCTTCAAAGCAAAGAAACACCAAAGATATTGAGGCACTGAACAACACTTTAGATCAAATGGACTTAGTCGATATATATAGAAGTTTACACCCCAAAGAAGCAAAATATACATATTTCTCAAGTGCACATGGAACATTTTCAAAGATAGACCACATGATAGGTCACAAAACAAGCCTCAATAAATTCAAGAAAATTGAAATTATATCAAGCATCTTCTCAGATCACAATGCCTTAAAATTGGAAATCAACCTCAAGGAAAAAACTCAAAAACATTCAAACTCATGGAGAATGAATAACATGCTATTAAATAATGAATGGGTTAACAATGACATCAAGGAAGAAATCAAAAAGTTCCTGGAAACCAATGATAATGAACACACAACAACCCAAAACCTATGGGATACAGCGAAAGCAGTCTTAAGAGGAAAGTTCATAGCAATACAAGCCTACCTAAAAAAGCTAGAAGAATCTCTAGTTAAAAATTTAACCCTACAGCTACAAGAACTAGAGGAAGAACAACAAACAAAATCCAGATCAAGTAGAAGGAAGGAAATCATCAAGATCAGAGCAGAATTAAATGACATAGAGTCTAAAGAAACAATTCAAAAGATCAACAAGAGTAGGAGCTGGTTCTTTGAAAAGATAAACAAAATTGACAAGCCTTTAGCCAGGCTCATCAAGAAAAAAAGAGAGAGAACCCAAATAAATAAAATCAGAAATGAAAGAGGAGAAATCACAACTGATACCACAGAAATACAAAGAATTATAAGAAATTATTATGAACAACTGTATGGCAAGAAATTTGACAACCTAGAAGAAATGGACAGATTCCTGGAAAACTATAGTCTGCCCAAACTGAACCAAGAAGAAGCAGAAAGTCTGAATAGACCAATAACAGCTAGCGAAATTGAAGCAGTAATCAAAAAACTCCCAGCACACAAAAGCCCAGGACCAGATGGCTTCACAAGTGAATTCTACAAAACATTTAGGAAAGAACTAACTCCTATCCTCCTCAGACTATTCCAAAAGATACAAGAAGAGGGAAGACTCCCAAACTCGTTCTATGAAGCCAGTATAACCCTAATTCCAAAACCAGGTCAAGACACAACAAAGAAAGAAAACTACAGACCAATATCGCTGATGAACATAGATGCTAAAATCCTCAACAAAATATTGGCAAACCGGATCCAGCAACACATTAGAAAGATCATACACCACGATCAAGTGGGATTCATCCCAGGGATGCAAGGATGGTTTAATATTCGCAAATCAATAAACGTGATACACCACATAAACAAAATGAAAGACAAAAACCACATGATCATATCAATAGATGCGGAAAAAGCATTTGATAAAGTACAACACCCATTTATGATAAAAACTCTCAGCAAAATGGGAATAGAGGGAGCATACCTCAACATAATAAAGGCCATATATGAGAAACCTGAAGCCAACATCATACTCAATGGGCAAAAACTGAGAGCATTCCCCCTGAGATCAGGAACAAGACAAGGATGTCCGCTCTCTCCACTGCTATTCAACATAGTCTTGGAAGTTCTAGCCACAGCAATCAGACAAGAAAGAGAAATAAAAGGCATCCAAATTGGAAAAGAGGAAGTAAAACTGTCATTATTTGCAGATGACATGATAGTGTACATAGAAAATCCATTAGACTCCACAAAAAAACTACTCAATCTAATAAGTGAATTTGGCAAAATAGCAGGATACAAAGTCAATATTAAGAAATCGAAGGCATTTTTATACACCAACAATAAAAACTCAGAGATAGAAACTGAAAGAAAAATCCCATTTACCATAGCAACAAGAAAAATAAAATACCTAGGAATAAACTTAACCAAAGAGGTAAAAGACCTGTACACAGAAAACTACATAACACTGAAGAAAGAAATTAAAGAAGATACAAATAAATGGAAGCGTATACCATGCTCATGGATGGGAAGAATCAACATCATTAAAATGTCCATACTACCCAAAGCAATTTATAGATTCAATGCAATCCCTATTAAAATACCAGCAACATATCTCACAGACCTAGAACAAATACTTCAAAAATTTATATGGAACCAAAAAAGAGCCCGAATAGCCACAGCAATTTTGAGGCAGAACACAGTAGGAGGAATCACAATACCCGATATCAAACTATACTACAAGGCCACGGTAATCAAAACAGTCTGGTACTGGCATAAAAACAGACATATAGATCAATGGAACAGAATAGAGAGCCCAGAAATAAGCCCAGGTTCATATGGTCAACTAATATTTGACAAAGGGGGAAAGAACATCAAATGGAGTGAAAAGAGCCTCTTCAACAAATGGTGTTGGGAGAACTGGACAGGGACATGCAAAAAAATGAAACTAGACCACCAGCTCACACCATACACCAGAATAAACTCAAAATGGATCAAAGACTTAAATGTAAGCCGTGACACCATAAAAGTCCTAGAGGAAAAAATAGGCAGGAAAATTTCAGATATCCCACGTAGCAACATTTTCACTGATATAACTCCAAAGGCAAGGGAAATAAAGGAAAGAATAAACAAATGGGACTACATCAAACTAAAAAGTTTCTGCTCAGCTAAAGAAAACATCAGCAAGATGCAAAGGAAACCAACCATATGGGAAAATATATTCGCCAATGACATCTCAGACAAGGGATTGATCTCCAAAATATACAAAGAACTCATACGACTCAACACCAAGAAGACAGACAACCCAATTAAAAAATGGGCAAAGGACCTGAACAAACACTTCTCCAAAGAAGACATACAGAGGGTCCATAGACATATGAAAGTATGCTCAACATCACTAGCCATCAGAGAGATGCAAATTAAAACCACAATGAGATACCACCTCACACCAGTCAAAATGGCAATCATCAACAAATCAACAAACAACTTGTGCTGGAGAGGATGCGGAGAAACGGGAACCCTGGTGCATTGCTGGTGGGAATGCAGATTGGTGCAGCCACTGTGGAAAACAGTTTGGAATTTCCTTAAAAAACTAAAAATGGAACTGCCTTTTGAACCAGCAATTCCATTGCTAGGATTATATCCAAAAAATCCCGAAACACCAATTCAAAAGAACCTATGCACTCCAATGTTCATAGCAGCACTATTTACAATAGCCAAGTGCTGGAAACAACCTAAATGCCCATCTGTAGATGAGTGGATCAAAAAACTGTGGTACATCTACACAATGGAATTCTATGTAGCAGAAAGAAAGAAGGAACTTCTACCATTTGCAACAACATGGATGGAACTAGAGAAAATTATGCTTAGTGAAATAAGCCAGGCAACAAAAGAAAAATACCTTATGCTGTCACCTATTACAGGAAACTAATGAACAACACAAACAAATGAGCAAAATTGAACCAGAGGTATGTAAACAAGAAGTAGACTAACAGTAAAAAGGGGGGCGGGGGGGAGGAAAAGAAAGGTGTAAGGGGATGGGTCAAGTTAAAAAATATATATATATATGAATGACCCACAGACAGGTGCAACTGAGTGGGGACTAAATGTGGGGGAGGGGAGGGACAGGGTGCAGGGAAACAAGAGGGCTAAAATAGTGAGACAACTGTAATGGAAAAACAAACCAAAATCTCTTAGTGGGGGAAAAATGAAAATATGAAGAATGGAAATGCCAGTTCAGTGAATATTAGGACGAAGATTTTCCTTCACGTTGTATATTTTTCTCCCTATTTGATCCCTCCAGAGTTTGGCATTCTAAACAAGTAAGTAATGACGTAAGTTCCTTTGCATAGAACTAATAAGACCAGTTGTCAACAGAGGTTCTTTTTTTTTTTTTGACCAAGTCTTTGACTGGAATGTCAAGCCTAAAGGAAACATACTTGGCCTCAGATTGTTGCCAGAAAGCCCTGAGGAACTGGGAATGACTTTCAAAGGTAATAAAAGCCCGCGAGATAAAAGGCCTGGTACCATGGTTGGTTGTGCGGTCCACAGCAATCTTTCCAGGGAAGGAACGAAGGTTGTTTTCCTGAAAGATGGCTAGAAGGGACCTTAAGGCACAAGGAAAGACCAGAAAGACTTGGAAAAAACAGGTGTGTACGGGCAAGGATGAATGCCAGATATGTGGCACAGCTTCTGTGCCCTGAAGAACAGACTGAAGGTCACCCCAAATATTCCTTGGGTAAGTTCCAGCAAAGCAGAACTAAAGATCATAAGTGATCATTTGCTGCTCTTGTTATGTCTATGCAAACGAACAGGATAAATTAAAAATGGATTTAATGTAGTCCCTTTAAAGACAAGGAGGGTAACCTTAGGGAGAAGAATTATTATTCAAGGAAAATCACAATGATCAGTAGTAGAGTATAAAACAGGGCAACTAACCGTCTTAAAAGTCTCTTCTCCAGATTTAGAGACTTGTTTGCGGGTTATGTTACATAAATTAACACGTGTTTTTTGTTTTCAAAGGACATAAGCCTATGATCGCATTACCTGAGTGATTATCTGTACGCATAAGCCTCACTTAATCCTCTCTGCAGCGCTGCCTCCTGAGACTCAACGGTTTGGCTGAACTAAATGGCTGGGTTGGGGAAGAATGGGGTGGTCTGTGGACTTCACTTTAAAACGGGTTTCTCTTTTCTATCCTAATGGCTTGGACAGAAAAGGCCCAGAGGTCTGAGAGGGGGAAATACCTAAACTATTTACCTCAGCCCAAACTAAGTATAATGGGCAAAAGGGTTTTGGACAGGCGAGTTGTGCCTAGCACACCTTCTTACAAAGAAGCCTTTTTTTTTTTTTTTTTTTTTTTTTTTTTCTTTCCCTAATATGGAACATTGAAAAATTAATCCCTGCCTTCTGTCATCTAGTAGTTATGGATTGAATGATGTCTTTTAACCCTTTTCGCCAAATCTGTTGCCCCCAGAACACAACAAGGACACCAGCCTGTTAAACCAAGCACGCCGATGACCGGAGACAGCCAACTGACCTGGAGTCTGCACGATCCTTCCCCATGTGGGAAGGCCACCCTCCCCTCCACACCCCCACTCTTATTAGGGTTTTCTGGACCCAAGGGTAGGTAGGACGACGACCATGTCCAGCTTGAAGCAGCTAGAGGAGCTTGAGACCTTCGCCCATTGTCCTTTACAAGATTACAAAGGGTCCTAATATTTGAGAGGGGGGGGATAGTGAATTTCTATGAACCAGGGGTATGGACTTGGGGGGGATTGCTGGGGGAGGGGGGTGGTGGGTGGAGGGGAGCAAGGGGGAGAAAATTGGAACTGTTGTAACAATATAATCAATAAAAAACAATATTAAAAAAAAAATAAATAAAATAAAATATATAAACATCTTTGTTCTCTTTCTGACCAACATAAGAACATTTATACTCTTTAACATCCTGTTTCTCAACTTACTCTTATAATTCCTAGTATTTTAGATTCACTATTTTTGCCCTACATATCAGACATTATTATTGTTGTTTTATACGTAAAATATTAGTTTAGATGCACCAGTGTTTCTCAAATTCCTTTTTTGTCATTGATTTCTGCCCCTCAGATTTCTCTTTGACATCACTTCCTTTTTCCTGAAATGTATTCTTTAAATTTTCCTTTAGTGACAGTTACTTGTTTGCAAACGCTCTCAGCTTTCAATTTTCTGAAAATGTCTCTATTTTAGTTTTATTCTGAAAGATGATTCACCGAGTGAATAGAATTCTATGTTGACAGTTATTTAATTCAGCTTTTTAAAATACTATCTTAGTTTCTGACATTATCATTAGAGTTGAGAAATTAGCTTAATTGTCATTCCTTTGTGAGTAATGCCTTTTTTCCCTCTGGCTGTTTTTGATACATTCATTATGGTTCTCTTATATTTTATATTATGGGTTCAAATGGAGCTTACTTTGGATTAGTTGAATATTCTAAGTCTAGAGATACACGCCCATATACACAGACACACACATATGTAGGTACATATATGCATTTTGGAAAATCCTCAGCAACTGTCTGAGAATATTGCCACTCTCCATTTCCCTTAATTGTGAATTCCTTTTCTTTCTTTCCAAAACTCCATTTAGATACATGCTAGGCTTTCTCGTTTGTAATAGATATCACTCTAATGATTCTCAGTATCCCAGGATTGTTCTCTCCCACATTGGCTCTAGGCTTGTTCATGTGACTTCCTCTCCAAAAGGTGTGGCAAACCCTGGCACACATCACCTGGTGCATGGGCAGCCACTACGGTCTCATCATTGTTTTATCTCCTTCTGGAGACTTCCATCAAAAATAATATGACAGAATAATAGGCATTAGCATCTGGCATGCCCAAGGATTCAAGTAAAAGCAGACTCTTTGCTGTTGGTTTATTTCATTTGATCCTGAAACCACAACGACTACCCTCTCGCATTTGTGATTATGAGGGAAGCATGTTAAATAAAATGTTGTATTTTATATTTGGCAGTAATTTTTGTAAGAAGCCACTCAGTGAGAAATTATGTCAATTCAAATGTTTCTGCAAGAGAAAGGTAGGCCTGCTGTTTATTTCAGTGCTATCGGAGCATAGTGTTACAGATAAAGCTATGGAGCGGGTTCAGATCCCACCTCTGCTAGTTATGAGCTGTGTGACTCCAGGCAATCGATTAATCAGTTTATGCCTCAGTTTCTTCATCTATAAAATAGGCATAATTATTGGACTAAATTCCTAGGACTACTGTGAAAATTCAATGAGTTAAAATATATAGGGTTACTTAGAAGAGTACCCGACCTGTGGTAAATACACTTAGCTTAGTTATTTATTATGAAAATAAGGATATCACATTTTTGGAGGAAAAAAATTGATTTTACTTTTGTTTCTGGTGTAAGTTGAAATGAAGTTACTGTCTGAAGATAAAAATACTCATCTAATCTATGGTCGTGCTGACTCAATATGGTGCATATACCAAATCCATTTTGAAAGTTTTCAAATTCCAGCACTGTGCAATTGGGGAAAGCCTTGGATGTTATTTATACTCTTTTTTTTTAAGGACCTGAGTTAAATTGGCTCTCTTTTTACATCTTTCCAGAATCTTCAGAAAAACATCCCTTTTTATCAAACCAAGCGCCACTCTCTCCTTCCTCCCTTATGGTTAATTTCCATTTTAATTGTGTCCTATAGGACATAGTCAGAGAGACCACATGGCCCAAAGCCACATTTCTGTCTTAGTGACAGTGTGATCCATGTGAGCTTGAACCAGCTCCTCAATCTTTTTGAGCATCGGGAGCTCAAAAGTGAGTAGACTAATAATTATTCTAACTCACAGAGACAGTGTAGGGGTCAAATGAGATCATGTAAAAGCTACAAAATGTATTATAGCAATATATAGTTATAGCAATATTGCTACCATTCCCTTCATTCTTCTACTCACATATATTTGTGATTGCATAAGGCCCATTGGTTTATCAATATAGCGCCACGGATCTATAATGACTAGTAGACAGCAGATGGGTTTATTGCCCTTGTTGATCATGGCACAGTTGCCCGTAATCAATCCTTCTGGTCTACGGAACAGGAGGAAAACATTTATGGAGATAATGAATGTTTTTCAAGGAATGTTAGGGGAAACAAATCTGGAAAGATAAAAACAAATATGCCTTTCCCGCTCACCTTATATTGTTATTGTGGGAAAGTAAAACTGAATTCTCTTTTCTTAAATGTTTAAATACTTCTTTGG
Organism: Furipterus horrens; assembly: GCF_987537825.1. Classification (NCBI taxonomy): domain Eukaryota; kingdom Metazoa; phylum Chordata; class Mammalia; order Chiroptera; family Furipteridae; genus Furipterus; species Furipterus horrens. Next base: position 177,882,137 of record NW_028327176.1, read on the forward strand.
TGAAAGAGAGTGGTGAAGAGAGTATAGAGCAAAGTATTTCCCAGAAAACTGGTCTCCATGTTGCTATCCCCGTGCCTGTGTCCAGACAACAGACTGCCAGTGGAGTAAAACTGAACTGATTCAGTCAGTGATGCTTTTAGATGGCACGGGACGTGCAGACTCTAAAGTCTGGTTTCTCTTGCCCAGGATATAATTTCTGCATGAAAAATTATACTGTCATGTGAATTTTGAAATCTGTTATTGGAATTTTGGGTCTCTCTGAAATATTCATATGTTCTGCATATATATATATATATATATATATATATATTCATATATATTTGAACTTTTTAAAAGGCAAAGGATATATATGAATCTAATCCGGCCAAAGTATTTTTGTTAGTTTTTTGTAGAGGTCTGATATAATTATGACTCAGCCACTTCTTAGCAGTATACTAAGAAGAAACATGGAGAAACTAGTGGTTGGAGTTGTGATCCTTTGGACATAAGCTCTTAAGAAATGAGATTTATTCCCTTATTTATTTATCAAATATATGTAGTATTTTCTCTGGGAACTTAACCAACCTTTGCTGGACTCAACATGAGGTATGTTTCAGAATCCTACATAGATGATTGGAAATCAAATTCTGAGTATGGATGATGAATTCTGCAGAAGTTATTAAATATGAAAAAAATCGAATGCACAGATTATCAACTGTAATAAACACTCCCATTTAATAGATAATGTAAAATAAAATTTATGACTACTCTGAGTGTGTCATAGCTGTAGAGTTAATCAAGTAAATAGTTTGACAAGTGCTGGAACACACAAATTAGGATAGATGCTAAATTATTCAGTTGACAAGAAATCTTTTCATGGGAACTTTTACAATGTTAAGAAATAGATCACATATTTTAAAGTGACTATGTACCTTAACATTTTCTGAGTCTGAACGGATGCAGTCCCTGAAATTCACAATCTATAGATTAATAATTAATAATAGTAGGTAACATTTACTGTAGACTTACTAAGTGACAAAAATGTTACTAAGTGATTTATACAAATAATCTACTCACTGCTGTTATAGAAAATATTGGTTCTTACCTTCAACTCCAGGACCTTTGCTCCAGTTTATAAGAACAAGTTAAATTCAGATCTTTGTTCTACATATATTTATTGAGTATTTGCTATACATCTGGCATTGTGCTAGGATCCAAGGATGAAAGAGTCTCTGCTTTTAGGGAATGTAAACTTAAATATTTCCATTAAGAATATTTGGTGTATCCATTCCTAACATCAGCAAGACCTGGGCAGGAGTTCAAATGAAAATCCACCTGTCATTGTCTAAATATTTAAATATTTAAATGTTATAAGTCAAGCTCACAATCTCTTAAATAAAATACGTTTTATTCTCCTACTTTGACAAATATATTTTCCTAATTGTCCATAGGATCTCAATGAAAATTCTTGAATCCACCTGGAATCTTAGGCTGGAACATAGAGGTGAGGACAGAGCATGTCCCAGTGCCTGACCCCTAGCTGGGGTACCTCCCTTTCTATCTTTGACTGCATCCCAAGTCAAGAGGTGCCTTACAGGCATGCTTGTCCAGACTATACACATGCCTGAGTAGAGCTTACCTTTGACTATCTCTTAGGCCTAATTGCATGTATGGTGTGGTCCATCATCAGAGGACTAGAACTTGAAAGAGTTTTCATTGAGCCCTGGGAGCAAGCTCAGGTCCACTGGTAATGGGATTCTGAGACCCTAAGTACTCAAGCATAATCTAGAAGAAGAGGGACTTGGGCTCCATGTGGCCATGTGGCATTCATACTATGAACTTCTACTCTAGAAGGTAAGGACAGCCAGAAGAGAGGCAAGAGAGGCCCTCTATATGTGGGGGTAGGATTGAGGTGAGGCATAGGGGTGCTTGTTACCTATATCTAGGAATAGTGACTGCTGTATGTACATAGAAGCTAAACATCCCAATAATCCCCCTCATACGCAATGTGAGCCACTTACCTGTAGCTCACTCCCTGGCTCCACCCATAATGACCTGCAAGAAAACAGAAGAATATCTGGCCCTAAGACCCAGTCATTCCACTTCCAGGAAGATATCTGAAGAAACACAAAACACTAATTTGGAAGAATACATACACCATTATGTTCATTGCAGCATTATTTACAATAGCCAAACTGTGGAAACAACCCAAGTACCCAACAATAAATGACTGGATAAAAAAAGCTGTGGTACTTATATACAATGGAATATTATTCAGCCATTAAAAATAATGAAATCTTACCATTAGCAACAGCATAGATGGACCTATTATGCTAAGTGTAATAATTCAGAAAAAGGCAAATATCATATGCTTTCTAGTATATGTGGAATTTAAAGAACAATACAAAGAACAAACAAAACAGAAAAAAACTTAAATACAGAGAACAGACTGATGGTTGCCAGAGAGGAGGGAGTTTGGAAAAAGCGAAGGGATTAAGAGGTACAGATTAGTAGTTACAAAATAGTCATAGGGATGTAAATTACTGCCTAGGGAAGGTAGTCAACAGTATTGTAATAACTATGAATAGTGCCAGGTAGGTACTGGAAATACCAGGAGGAACACTTGTAAAAGATATGATTGTCTAACCACTATATTGTACACCTGAAACTAATACAAAATAATATTAAATATAAACTGTAATAGAAAAAATTAAAATTGTTATAAATACAAAACAAAAATAAAAATATTTAAGAAAAGAATAACTGGGACATTCTTGAGTAAGCCAAAGGGTCCCACCCAACTCATACCCTTCAGTTTAGACACTCTTACCTACTGTGTGAGTGCTCATGTTCTCTCAACAACCCAGTCCCAATCCCCAGACAAGGAAAAAACTAATGTTCAAAGGCCAAGAGTTATCACTTTCTTTCCCTCACGGCTAACAGTTCTTGTACCAGTTTCCTCCTTTTATTTGTAAATGCTCCCAACTACTAACTATATGTGTCTTCATATTTTCCATGGTAACTTCTTGATGTTCTAAAAGAGAATATCTCTTAGATGTAGTTCAGGAAACTGATGCTTAGGAGACCATCTGCAATTGATTCTTAATACTTAATTTTTTTTTAATGAATAGAGTCTCCTATGTTCAAATGTGGATATTTTCCCATTTTCCTTTCACTCTTTAATGTTGTTGTTTTTTTGCATCACAAAAAGTTTTGTAAACTAAGTTGGAATAATAACATTTCCAGAGTATGGTCTGACACTCATTAATAATAATTTTTACTTTGCAAATTTTTGTGAGAATAAAAAGTGTATATATAAATAGAAACTAACATAATATCTGTTAAGTAATTGGCACTATTAAAGGATTGCTATTACTAGTCTTTAATATTATTTTAACTCTTTAGTATGAAATAACAGGGAACTCTAGACAGATAAGAAAATTTCAGGTCAATAAACTACCGTCATTCCAGCTTAAGCAGTAAATAATCTTTTGAGCTCATTTTACAACTGATATTAATTCAAAAATAATTCTATTCTTACATTGTAATTATGCTACTTAATGCTACTTGGAGTATAGCTTTTTTCCTTATAATGCTCTATTAATCAGCGCTTTTGGATCATGAACTAGCAAGCCTCCAAAATAAAGTGACAGGTTAATTAAATTATACAAGGAAAATGATTTTCAATTCTATACCCCAACAGAGAGGAGAGGGACATTGAAAATTTATGATTACATCAAGTCTTCTCTGCGTTTTCTATCATTGCCTAATAATAACTCCAGGCCCAATGACAGCGCAATCACTCTAAATTTTTAAGGATATGAAAATCATCAAATTTGACCTGGTTAAGTCATGTAAGCTCCATCAATGAAAATATTACTAGCAAAAACTTTCCAATGAAAAACTTTAAGGTCAGGAAATATTTTCACAAGATTTTACCTCATCGGAGATGCCATTTTCTTCATTTGCACCACATAGCACATCTTATAGAGCAATCTTGGCAGGTGAGTACCTATATTTCACACTCGCGTGAGACACATTCTTTGAAAACTTATAACCTATGTTTGTAAATAGCATTTTACTTTGTTTACTATTTCTCTCTTTTATCATTTTGATTGTTGTTAAAAAAATACTATGTTCTCTGTACGAAAAAGCTAGGGTAATCAAATTATAGCAACAGATGTAATAATCATGTTATCCTAACATATTTTAGTATGCATTTGAGATTGCCAAGAATATTATTTGAAAAACAAGGCAAAATTCAGGAAGGAAGAATATTAGTAGTCAGGAAAATAACCCCTGGTCTTAAAGGAACCATTGAATGCCTAATGAGAATTCATTAGGTGCATAGGGTACATGCAATGCACTTTGCCCTTTTCTCCTTTTTACCTTTTCATTTTGCATCAGGAAAGGATCTACATTCATGAGATAACTGTTTAATTTCAGTCGTAAGCAACAGTGTGAAGGAGAGAAACTTTTTCTTAGAAATCTCTAAAATGGGTTCTTTCAGTGACATTTCCCTCTCCCTTAAGAATATGTCTCTAAGCCCTGGCTGCTGTGGCTCAGTGCGTTGAGCGTCGGCCTGCGAACCAAGTGTCGCTGGTTCAATTCCCAGTCAGGGCACATGTTAGGTTGCACGCAAGATCCCCAGTTGGGGCACATGAGAGGCAACCGCACATTGATGTTTCTCTCCCTCTCTTTCTCCTTTCCCCTCTCTCTACAAACAGATAAATAAAATATAAATATAAAAATAAAATAAAATAAAGTAGCCATGTTAAAAAGTTAATTAATACAAAAAAATTTTTAAAAGAATATGTCTCTATTTCTCCTTGGCTTGAGCATATACACACTGTCCCAATCGCTTTTGTTAGAGGGGCAAGACTAATCTCCAGACACATTTGCAGAGTCTGAAAGGACCATGAACAGAAAATGCTTTTTGTAAAGGAAAGAATTTACACATGGAGAATATCAGCCTTTGTGGACAAGCAGTTAAGAAAGTGTGTCTGGGGAAATGATGGCTTCCTAGGAGCTGACACAAGAATTTGGGAGGGAGGCAGTGGCCAGGGCTCAATAATGACATAGTGCACACCAGTCCTATGTCTGTCTTTTCACCATAGTGTACTCATCAACTTGCATAGCGCGAGCACCTTCAATCAAAGCGTGTTGTATGAATGAACACAATGTGGATGCATTCAGCAACGTGGGAAGTCTGGTTTTTAGGGGATTCCACCTCAGGCTGCACTCTCCTCAGTCATGGATACAAAAAGTGTCCTTAACGAAACATCCCAGAAGTTCACCATGGAGAAGCCACGAATGATCTAAGACAGACAGAAAAGATTGGGAGTCAAGGTCTATCTGTTTGCACTACTGCCGTCTTATCCACTAACTTCTCAGGTGATACCCATGGGCCACTGCGGCAGGTTGTCCCTGGCTGGTATGGCTCAGTGGATTGAGCATCGGCCTGCGAGCTAAGTGTCGCTGGTTCGATCTTCCAGTCAGGGCACATCAGAGAAGGAAAACTCTGACTCCAAAAAACCTCCGCTGCCTTGCGGCATACCTCTTCAGGGGAAAGGCTAAGGGAGTAAACCCCGACAGAAAATCCGGAGCCGGAGTCCCTAAGGCGGTTTGACGTTGTAGTCAACACCGGCAACTCCTGCGGCGCACCTGAAGCCAAGCTGTATTGACTCCGTCTTTCCCTTGGACCCTTCAGCTGCGAAGAGAGGGGGGGGTCTGCTGCATGGGCAACAGCAGACCCTCCATATCACCCTGCCCAGGCTCTGTAGCTTCAGCTTCACTGGAGAGGACACTCCAGCGTCATCGCAAGATGTCGATTCAACACGGGAGGAGACAGATACCGTGTCACTCCCGAGTCGGACTGCACAGCCATTCTCGGCGGTGCAGATAGACTCTTAAGAAGCTACACCATCGTCTCTCGAGACGGACGGCTGCCGACGACGACGACTGCGGCAGGTTGGACTCATTCCAGTGACTGTTTCACCACCTAAGAATTATGTTTGCTTTTCTTTCTTCTCATATCCTTTGTGTTTCCTGTGGAATGAAGCTCTTTGGTGTTTCCAAAGTTATGTTTGCTAACTACTGAGAATGAAAATCACCTCCTTCCCCAGGTTGGGCAATAAAGCTCTACTTCATAAAATGTTGCTCACTGCTTATCTTTCTTGTTAAGTTATTCATTTTGGTAAGAGACTTAAACAGGTCATTATTAGATACATTGTATCTCTTCAAAGATATTTTATTACAGTTACATTGAATTTCTAATTACTTAAATAGACTCTAATAAACATCCAACCTGAGATGCTTACTCATGCAATAATTTTTTTTCTGGTATTTACTTTTATTTATAGTAAAATTTCTTACTGATAGAAATAGGTGAAATTTTTTAATGTCTTATTTCAATTGCAGCAGTTTATGAGCATACTGTTGTACTGATAAAAGTTATGTTAACATATGAACTGCCACGAGGCTTTTCCTCTGGGTAATTAAGTTAATTATACCAAAAATTTAGAAAAAATTTTCCACGTCTTTTTGGATCTATTATTCTATAGAACTTCCTGTGAGTTTTTTTATTGTTGTTCTATTACAGTTGTCCCAATTTTCCCCTGTTGCTCTTTCCTGCCCTGCCAACTTCCTGCCCCCGTTCCCACAGTCAATCTCCACCCTGTTGTCCATTTCCATGGGTCATTTACATATATTCCTTAACTAGACCCTTCTCCCCTCCTTCCCCTCGGGTCACCGTCAGTCTGTCCCTTGTTTCCATGACTCTGGTTCTATTTTGCTTGTTTGTTTGTTTTGTACATTAGGTTTTCTTGTAGGTGAAATCATATGGTATTTGTCTTTCACCACCTGGCTTATTTCACTTAGCATAATAGTCTCCATTTCCATCCATCTCTCCCCAAAGGTAGCTATCACTGTATTTCTTGATTTGAATATTAGTTACAGTGGTGCATTCTTGTGATAATTAACCAACCTGTCTGTAGGAAAAGCACACTGTATTTTCCTTTACTCTTACACTGCTACCATACTCACAACCTGCCCAACACTAGTGTGTGGGTTTTCCACACCAAACAATTCTGACACTAACAGATGGGAATTAGTGGCAGATCCTACAGTGAGAGAGACTCTGGGTCCCACAGAGTGGATGAAGAAACTACTCAGACACTCCATTTGAGGAAGGAAGAGATGGGGTTTTCTCTGAGGGAAATCACCCCTGTTTCTTTATTAGCCAGGGTTTTTATCTACTTTCCATGTGGGAATACATAAGGAAAAGATGCAATCCTTCCCCAAATGGTAAGGAGTGAAAAGGAAATGCAGATCAATATAGGGTTGAAACATCCAGATATTTTACACAAGGTCAAAAGCACTTCCTCTTACTTAATTGTTCTGCTTTTTACATTCTACTGACAAGGATTTGAGGCTATACAGAGGAAAACAGAGCAGGTTCCCTTTTCTTTAAAAACCACTTTGTATTTCTATTCTATCTTTAAAATCCCCCAGAGGGTGGGATTCAGAGCAGGCATGAAAGGTAAGAAACCTTCTGGTTAGGTCCCAAGTTCCTGTTTTTGGGCGGGTTTCCACACAGAGGTCGTCAAAGTCTTTCAAACCATGCCTGCCTATCTCCCACACTACAGATTAAGGGTTTAGTCCCCACAAGACCTCCCCCCACTTCAGACTCCACTCAGAAGTGGTAGGTTACCCACATCTTCTGTCTGACTTAGCTACAAATAAGAAATGATTTGATCACTTACTAGCATAGCTCACAGAATTCAAGGAAACACTTATTTTTGCCGGTTTATTATATAATAAAGGATATGATAAAGAATACAAATGGACAACAGATGAAGAGATGCACAAAGCAAGGTCTGGAGAATCCCGAAAGCAGTAACTTCGATCTCTGGTGAATCAGGGTGTGCCACACTCCCAGCATGAAGATGTGTTTACCAACCCAGAAGCTCGCCGAATTCTTGGTTATACTTTTGAGATTCTTTTGGAACCTTTATCCCATTTCTTATTTATTATTAATTTAATTACCAGTTCCTCTTCCCTTTCTAGAATATAAAGATGTTGCTGAAAGTATCACATTTTTAATCATAGTTTAGTCTTTCTGGTGACAGCACCCATCCTGAATCTATCAAGGAGCCCACAAAGAGTTGCCTCATTAGAGTAAAAGACCATTCTTATTTACTTAGGAAATCGCAGGAAATTTAGGAGCTCTTACAACAGAAGCCATGGTCAAAGACCAAATATGAGAATAGAAGATGCTCCTGGTGCTCTTATCATTTAGAAAATCACAAGGATTGGGGGAATTTTGTGCCAGAAACTAAATTAAATTTTAAGAAAATCTTTTTTATTACTTAAATGCTGGGACACCCCCTACTTATTTCAGTTCAATCTAGGTATTAAAGTATTTTTTAAATCTTGTACACAGAAGCAGTTGTACCTAGTAGAATGAGAGGAGAGGGATGATGATTGAAGATTTAGTTACGGTACCAACTTGGAGATACTGTCTTTGAGGTTGTAGTCCTAAAGTGCAGAATACAATCCAAAATTCTTGGGATGACATACAGTGCCTCTGTGACCTAAGCCTTATTCCTTTTCAACCCCAGTTCTTGCCATTCTCACATACATTGATTTTTCCAGACACACTGAATCTCTTATAGTTTTATGATACATGATGCTTCCTCTTACCTTCCTACACTGGTAATTAAAGAGTTCTCTATGTATAGAAATCTTATCTTCAATGCAAATCTTAAATATCATGTGCTCTGGAAAGACTTCCCTGATTTTACTTTTCTGATTGCATGTGTATATATGTATGAGTATATAAAATTCACATATATATGAAAAAAAAGCTTTAAGGATGTTTTTAGTTCATATTTAAGTCAAGTCAATAAGCAAAACAAATGAAACTCTGTTGTGGATTTCAGGACTATTTTACCCAACTGTTCTTAATTTTCAAAAGGAAGTTGTACAACTATTCAAAAAGTTCAAATTATTATATTAAGTTTCCAAACATAAGTTGACATTTGCATTTCTATGCACATTTTAAACATTCCTTTGACAGACTAGTTTTAAATGACCCTGATTACTTACATTGGATAAGATCTAGATGGTCACTCATACTCTGTAGAATGTAACACATACAGAAAATTCACTTGTCAGATTAAATAGCAAGAAGATCCATCTCACTTATGAAAATCAGGCTTGTCTAATATTTTAAACAAATTTTTTTCTTTTACCTTAGGGCATGTAAATTAATTTCAATTATATTCACTAGGGGTTTAATGCTCAAGATCCCATTTGCAAATATGTGAAAATAACTAGGGTATCAAATATTTATTTCTATATTAATGGACATGTCTAAATTATTGATTGTATTTATGTTTATCTTTAAGTATGAATATTTGCCTTTCAGTCTGTGACAAACCAGATTCCTTTCTATTTCATGAACCTATCTAGTGCATACCCAGCTACATGCATGTAGCTCTTGTTCTTATTTAGATTGTATTTACCCCATCCTACATAAGTCCCTCCTATACAGTTCCACATCTACATAGCAATATGTCATTCTAGTTGTGTGTATTCAAACTACCTTCTTATTTGAAGGGAATTCCTCTTGATAAGTGTCTTGGTGGGAAAAAGCATCCTGTTTTCCATCATGATTCTAAACAGAGCCAGTGGTTTTATCCTGCATCCCAAAGCAGGTGGCCTTAGAAGAATGAGAGAAAAGATGATTGACAACTCTGTGATAGTACCTGCCAGTTTGGAGACAGGATATGAGGGATTTTGGTGCAGTACTGTGGGATGTGACAGAGCTCTGAACCAGCAAGCAATAGATGGGATTGTTACTTTCATGTAAGAATAGATGCATTCAGAAAAAAAAAAAATATCTACTCATGAACTGTTTGCCTCCCATTCCTGCAGCTCTGGATTTCTGTAGTGCTGAGGCTGTAATGCCCAAAGAAGGATTGCTTCTCATAGTGAATACAATTGTCCCTCAGAATGGAAATGAAACTGTTCTGCAGGTGGATTCCTCAGGAAGCACCCTCTAAGATAGAGATGAGCATACAGGTCTATCAGGGAGCGCTCTCGAGAGCTACACGTATGGAAGGGAAGAGATATGGAATCAGGACTTGGCAGAGGGAAAAGTCAAGCTGTGTTATAGTCTCAGGAAACTGTAGCCAACCCTATGGGTAGCTAAGACAGGTTGATCCTTTCAAACTGTCCTAGATGAGGTAAGAGGGCCAGGCCTGTACACTCCAGAGTCTATCAGTCATTGGATAGGGGTCACTCCAAAAGAGGGTGTGAGCATCAGTAAGGTGGCTCTCTTCACTGAGATAGTCCCCAAAGGGGATGAAAGCTGAGGCTTGTCTACCAATGGCCCTCTCAGCAGCTGGAGTGATAAATAGGTCCTTCATTCCAGAAGGGGGACTGGGAGATTTGGCTGGTACATCAGAGTCCACAACAGTCTGTTTCTAGTAGCTAATGCTACTAGGGAAAGAGTGAAAGATGAGTTTTAAATGTCAGACAACATACGAATTAATCCTGTTACGGTGACCTAGAATTGTTATTTTACAAAGGGGGAAGAAAGAGAATCAATGCCCCTGAAGCATTTCTTCCACTCATGTCCAGGACTAATGCTAGTGGAAGACTACTAGTAAAACAAAACTGGCAGGGTCAACGGGGATCAAGATCCTCCCAGAATAAAATTTTGAATTGTTCAACTATTTAAAGGACTTTGAGTAGTAGAGGTGCTGGCTGAAAACAAAGGCAATATAAAATGTGTGGGAGTTATAAATACAAGCTACACTGGTAACTGATTCCATTTCTTCAACCCAGTCTAAGTAGGTTAGTCACAAGGCTAAAATTCCTCCTAAACACGACTAAAGCTCCTACAAATGTTTTCTCTCTTGTCATGCCACGTATATGTTTATGTAGTTTAACACTTTCTTTTATCTCTTTTTTCCCTACCGTTGGGTCTTAACAGTGGTTAATATTATAGCCATTCACTGTTTCTTATGATGATGACTAGCCACTTATTACAATTTTAATAAGTAAAATAAAAAATTCAGTTTCTTAGCCACATTACCATTTGCATATATATAATTAGTGGCTATTGTATTAGATGATGCAAATATAGAATATTTTGATCAGCACAGTAAGTTCTATAAACCAATGGCTCTTAGAATCATCTGGAAGGCTTGTTAAAATTCAGATTGCTGAGCACTGTGCTCAAAGGTTCTGATTTCATAGATTTGGGTTATGGCCCAAGAATTTGTGTGTCTAACAAGTTCCCAGGTGATGGTAATGTTGTTGGTCCTGGGAAAATAGTGGCCTAGGCTGTACATTAGACACTATTGAAGTGGGATTATGACAGATCTAGAGACGGAAGGATTTAATTTAAATGAAAGAGATAAAAGGGATTCTGGTCTTGTAGAAGTGCAGTAACTGACAATATACATATTAGTTACATTAGGCAAGAACTTTTTAGTTTGGAAAATTGATATGAAGATAAAGATGCACATAAATGTTGGGCAGTCCAAAATGGTAAAGTATAGTGGATATCTGCCATTTTCCCTGCTCAGAATGAAATCCTTTTTCCTAGTTCACGGGAATCCCTATTGCATGAGGCTTAGTAGAATGCAGAGGTTTATCTCTCATTATGAAACTACCCACATCTACTCTCCCTGTTCCGGAGCCTGGACAGGGCACGGTATGTTGGCTCAACATATTGGATGTATCTTCCCAAGACTTTAAATCTTGAGAGAGTAATTCTAGAGCATAAAACAGTTCAATTTTGTCTGGTGTGGTGGAGTCTATAAGAGGCTCTTCCAGGCTTGGGTTCTGTCATAGAGGCAATGTCCCAAGAAGCAATTATGTCATAGATAAGTGTTGATGTATTGACATCTTGGCCAGATTTTTACTGCTGCATAATTTTAGATGCCCTCTCTTTTCTGCCTATTTTCCAAGACTGTCCTTCCATTTTTCCACCACTTTTGAGAACTCCTCTATGCTGACTTAGAATTTCCCATTTTTATTAAATTAGCCTGAGTTAGATTCTGAAGTTTGCAATCAGGAAACCTGACTAAGTATATTCTTCCTTGTCCAGGAAGACTTTTTAAATGTAGAGTTAGCTGGTCACTCTCATCATTCTCATGGAGATAAATTCCAGCTGGACATATGTCAAAGAAGGATTTCTGAATAAATGTATAGAACTTGACTAACTGCCTTATACTTTCATTGTATCCTGCTTCTCCTCTGAGATCTGAAGCTCTCTGCAGATCAGAATTATCATTTTAATCTTTGTATGTTCTATAATCAGCTAGCGAAACATTTGAATATGCATTATTTCAGAAGAGGCATCTTCCTGCCTTTGTACGCTCAGCATAAACGTCACCTCATACATTAGCCCTTTCCTCACAATCTGCAGCCAGCCCTACCCCAGTCAGCTATTTTCCAATACCCTAGTATTTGAAAGTTGAACAGACTTTTATTTACCTATCAAAAGGTTTCTTCCAAAATAGCTCTTCATAGAAGGAATTGGATATAATTTTCCCTAGCTTGTTACCCTGTTGCCTAAAACCTTCTTCATCTCGATTACACTGTCACAAAGTCAAGATTAGTAGAGTCAAAGTGTGTGTGTCTAGACATAGGCCTGTGGGCAGAGTTGGAGGGGAAAATATTTCTAACCACTTGGCTTTTTTCCCGGTAGACTTTTTTTGCTGAGTGCTTGAGTTTAATCCAGGCTGCACCACTGACCAGTAAACAAATCACCAGGAACCCTGGTCTTGCATTTTCTTGTTTAGGAAACTAATGGGGTATAACAATTGTTCATGCATACAAACTGGCAAATACATAGATGGAAGGTGACGAATGGCTTTTGTCTTTATTTAATAGCATGACTCACAGTTTAAAACTTTATTCGCTTCAGCTCTTTGCAAACAAAATAATGCATTGTGAGGTAGAGGCTTAGCTACTTGTCTCCAGATATGCCTATTTTGGGTGACAAACTGATTGTAGCCAACAAATCTGACAGAGATGATAACAGGAGGATTAACACAGTTTAAGAGAAGAGCACAAATCCTAAAAGACAGCATTGCAACTGAGTTGATAAACTGTCATTTTACAGAGCACACCGTTGCTGCCTTCCTTTAGGCAAAGATAATCTGAGCCCATGAGCTTGATTTTAATTTAACAGTCAAAATGGAAAAAGATCTGTAGTTGAACGCATTAAAGACTTGCCAGAAGAGATCAATATCCGATCCTGCAGAAGTAGAGAGAAAAAGAGAGTTAAAGGACTCTTGTGGAGCAGCTGACATTTGACATCACCCTGCCTAACCTGGGCTTCCAAACTCAGCGCGGTGTCTGCGGTGTATGCTGCCGTCCCCTCTTTCCCTGTGAGTTTCAGTTAAACACAGACTCTTGACTTTGGACTTGTTTTCTCTTGCCATTTTGTTTGTTTGTTTGTTTTTCAATTACAGTTGTCCCATTTTTCCCCCATTGCTCCCCTCCACCCAGCCCACCCCTTCTCCCACAATCATATCCCCGCCCCCGGTGGCCATGTCCATGGGTCATTTATACACGTTCCTCGACTAAACCCTTCCCTTACTTATCCCCCTTCTCACCCTTCCCCCGCCCCCTAATAACTGTTATTCTGCTCCTTGTTCTATTTAGTTCATTTGTTTGGGTTGTTCGTTAGTCTCCTGTATTAGGTGATACCATATGGTATTTGTCTTTCGTCGCCTGGCTTATTTCACTAAGCATAATTCTCTCTAGTTCCATCCATGTTGTTGCAAATGGCAGGAGTTCCTTCTTTCTCTCCGCTGCACAGTATTCCATTGTGTAAATGTACCACAGTTTTTTGATCCACTCATCTACAGATGGGCACTTAGGCTGTTTCCAGCACTTGGCTGTTGTAAATAGTGCTGCTATGAACATAGGGGTGCATAAATTCTTTTGAATTGGGGTTTGAGGATTCTTCAGGTATAATCTTAGCAATGGAATTGCTGGATCAAAAGACAGTTTCATCTTTAGTTTTATGAGGTAATTCCATACTGTTTTCAACAGTGGCTGCACCAGGCTGCATTCCCACCAACAGTGCACTAGGGTTCCCTTTTCTCCACATCCCGCCAGCATTTGTTGTTTGTTGATTTGTTGATGATGATCCCAGAATAAACTCAAGATGGATCAAAGACTTAAATGTAAGCCTTGATGCCATAAAAGTCCTAGAGGAAAATATAGGCAGGAAAATTTCAGATATCCCACGTAACAATATTTTCACTGATACATCTCCTAAGACAAAAGAAATAAAGAAAAAAATAAACAAGTGGGACTACATCAAACTAAAGAGTTTCTGCTCAGCAAAAGAAAACATCAGCAAGATGAAAAGGAAACCAACCATATGGGAAAACATATTTGCCAATGATACCTCAGACAAGGGACTGATCTCCAAAATACATAAAAAACCCATAAGTCTCAACATCAAGAAAACAGATAACCCAATTAAAAAATGGGCAAAGGACACGAACAAACACTTTTCCAAAGAGGACATACAGAGCGTCCATAGACACATGAAAAAATGCTCAACATCACTAGCCATCAGAGAGATGCAAATAGAAACTACAATGAGATACCACTTTACACCTGTCAGAATGGCCATCATCAACAAATTCTTTTGCCATTTTTAAATAAACTCTACTCTCTCACCCTTCGGGTTAACTTTCCTTAACAAATCAACTCCCCCACCTCTACCACTACACCTGTATATCCACCCTTCCCCCCAAAAAAGCACAAAGAAAAAAACAAAGCTGTTGACTGATCAATGTACATCTGAGAAGAAACAGGAAGGTTGTGGAAAATACAGGTTTCACTGTAGTCACGTGTCATACAGTGCTCATCTATGCCCAGTCCCATGGTGAGATCCTTAATTCTCCCCTGCTCCTGCCTTATTTAAATTTTCCCATTTTAATAATGTCTGTGATGTGTAAGGCTCCCTTAATTATGCTAATATTCTAGTGGCTGGTTATTTACTTAGAGAGGTGAAGTCCTAGGGAGAGCAAAAAGCATGTGCTTGTCCAACTATAAATATAGCATCTCACACCTCAGGAATGTTGATATGTCTTTCTGTGTAATGAGAAGAAGAAATGCAAATCCTCTCCAATTAACTACATTTTTATGAGCAGGAGAAGTCTGAGACAGAAATAGACACATTCAAGAGTCTGGGGATTTAAGGAAGAAACAACAGCATTATATAAAACCTAAACTAGCTTCAGAATGTGATTTCTCAAGAGCTGTGGCTATGTTGGGGGTTTAATGTTTTCAGAAATGCTAACAACTCTTGTCATACAAAGGCTAATAGTTGGGGAATCCTAACAACTCTTGTCATACAAAGGCTAATAGTTGGGGAGTCCGTGGACATACCACACAATGTGGGGATAGAACTCCGTCAGGCACGGAAGTAAGCATGGCAGATAGGTGACCTTGTACAGTACCATTTTCAGGGCACAACAGGCCAGAAGCTGGTGCTCAGTCTGGCTGAAAGAAGGATGCTGATGTGGAGGGGACGACAGAAAAACTGTGTGAACCAGGTAGATAATGCATCTCCACTAACTGGCACAACTAGATGGATAGACAGGTAGTGTCAGAGTACCCTTGCTCTGAGAAATCGCCCAGAGACTGCTGTGGGAACAGATAACTGGTTTATTGAGGGAACAAAGGAAGGGGGAAGGGGAAAGGCAATTCCCCGGACTGACTCAAAGGCCCGGCCCGGCCCGCAGGAGCAAGGGAAACAGCGGCAGAGTGGGTAGGCGTAGCTCCTGGTCCTCCTCGTGGGCCCGTAGGAGCAAGGGAATAGGGGAGGGTGATTCCCGGTCCGCCTCGTAGGCCCATAGGAATCGCCACCGACACTTCTGCAGGCACCTTTTTTATACACCTTTCGGTAAGGGGGAGTTTGCTTATGGACATATTCAGGAGGTTATTTACATCTCATTGCTTCCCCCTCCCACACCAGCTTAATTAACATATTGGGCTAAGCCATTAGCATTTCCTCTGGGAAAGTTTCAGTCCATCAACATGTCTTTTGGGAAATGCTAAGTCCAGGGCCAGGTTGATTACCAAAGTCCAAAGTCCAGGTGTCCATGATCTGACAGGTAGGTAATTAGATAGATAGATAATAAATAGATGATAGATAGATGGTAGATAGAAATTTATATTTAATGACCCCTCAATGGTGAGCAGCAATAATCACGTCTCCAATGCTCAAACCCATTTTAGGCTACATGCTGCGTTTTATGAAACCTCTATTTGCTTCAAGATTTTCCTTGATGTTTACTTTTTCTGCATTTCACCTGCACAGAAATGTGAGCAGTGATAAGGATGGTCTGTAATTCTATTTTCACAAAGTAACTTTTCTTCTTCTAATTTTTAAATTCCAATTAACCAACATATCCCTCTTCCAGCCCAGATGCCACCAAAACATGAGCTTTCTGATGAACAGGGTACAGGACAAAATTCTGCCATCAGGTTAAACCAAGAACTATAAAAGCCCTGAGATTTTATTCTACTTTACAAGCTAACTTGCAAGCTGTGTGGATGCTGTCAGAAGCACGAGGTTCCTGGTCAGAGACAAAGGCCTTTATTGCTCATGGCACAGTGAGCAGCAGGAGGACTGACATATTTGCCCTTCCGGCCCATGGCGGCAATGTGGGCGGGCCCAGACGACATCTGCATACTCAGTGGGTTGCATGACAGGAGAGGAATCCTGAGCTTAAGGAGCCCACGTTTTATTTGCAACAGGAAGTCTTCCAAGAGAGATCTTATCTTTATCATACTGGACAGTAAGCCCTTTGTTCTGGAGGGCGATATCTCTTTTGTGTTCTGAGGAAATTTGCTGCACAGACACCCTTGAAAAAATGATTTAGGGGAAAAGATACTCAATGTCTCTGCTTGCAAAAAACATGTGGGACTTTATGGAGAATCATCTCCCAACAGATTTGCTGACTCTGTTTCTCACGACCTTCATCATGCCCCCACCCCATCCTCACTATCTGCCACTTACACTCCCACTGTGCCCTGTGACCATCTTCTCACCCTACTGACCACTGCACTGCACCTGCGTGCTTAGTTATGTGCCTCTCCAGTTGGACTATAAACCTTTGCGATGAGACTATTATTCACCTGAGCATCACCAGTCTAGCACAGAGCTTGACCCTCTAGGGCAACTCAATAAATATTGAAATAATGAATGACAACATTTAGATAGGTCCTTGAGGGCAGGGGTGGTGTTCTATACATCTTTGTGTTACAATTTGTAGCTCCTCAATGAGTTTCTTTCATATAACGGACATTATTATTGTAATAAAATTAAATAATTAGTGATAAGTTTATCAAGCTGGTAAATAAAGTCCAACCATCCAGACCCAGAGTCTCAGAGAAAAACAAATTAGACCTCTTAAATCACAGCTGCATTTCATAACAACATGAGTTATAAAAGCAAAAGGTTTTTAATATTGTTCTTCATTTTTTAAATCAAGTATCTTTTCCATATATTTTTATAGTTTTTACCATAGATTATTTTTATGGTTTCTCGACTTACCACAAACATTCTTTTTATAAAATTCAGGAATAGTATTCACTTTAGCATCAAAATACATTCACACCAATTTTTCTTGAAACACTCTCTTTTATGTTCCCACTTTGGACAGGAAAATGGCAACTGTATAATTGGCTTTATTTTTCTTTTGCCCCTGCTATAAACTAGCATGTGGGGCAGCTGTAGTCAATGCCTCTTGACCTCAGTGGCTGAACTTTCACAGGGACGGGGGTGGGTAGGGATGCAGCAAGTTCATTCCTTCCCTCAGAGACAGTTGCTTCTCAATCCACCTTGTGCTGCCTGGTCACCTGGCATCATAAAAAGTATTCAAAATCTGAATTCTTATGTAAAAGCTCCTAGCTTTTGTTTTTGGGACATTTATTCAAGAAAAGAAAAAAATATTGTACAATGTATAGACTTCTCAGGCCAATTCTATTCCAGGGCCCTCAATCTGCTCCCTCTGAAACTGCCTAGAATACAAAAAGGAGGGGTACCTAATGGGGTTAAAGGCCAAACTGGTAACAATAAATAAGTGATCACACCATCTATGTGACATTCAAATGGCAGAGAAAAGCATTTTATGGTGCGTAGAATACATGGAGAGCATTCAACAATTAGACCTGGACACCACCCTAAAGATTCTTCTAGTCTATGAGCAATACATCATATGAAATCCAGGGGCACTTTTATGTACAGAGTTATTTTAAATCTTGGAGTCTTTTAAGGGATTTTCTGGATGTACCTTCTGTATAAGACTTTCTGGATCTTTCAGAGAAATTTTTATGAAAAGAACTTGGCCTAGTTTTATCCTATAAAGGACAGGCAAAACAGCAGCCAGGGAGGTCCATACATAATTGCACCCCACACACATGTGCATTCCCCAGCATCAAAACATTCCTGGGAAGAACAAACTCTGACAGTCTAAAGGAAATATCCTACAAGATGTGACAGCTCACTGGGGTCAAAGAGAAGCCAGGCAAGAATCCTCGACAGTTACAGGTGGGGCCTAGTGGTAAGAAAGGAGTCTTTAGAATCAAACAAATTTTGTTCAAATTCTGCCTCTTTTACTGGTAAGCTGAGTGGTTTTGACCAAGTGCTTTCATATCCCCAAGCTTTATAAGCATCATCTATAAAATGGAAATAATCATAAGTTCCATATAAATTTATTAAAGACCATGACAAGATACAACTAAAACTCCGGGAGTAGAATCCAAAGCAGAGAAGGGACAGGGATGTGCAGTCTGGAGAAGTGGGCAGCGGCAAGGCCAAGGGCAGCTGTAGACAAGCCATCCGGCCTGGCATCTGAGGTGCAGCCCAAGGAGAGGCAGCGCACGGCCCAGTGGACAGCAGCGACAGGAGTGACAGCCCAGAACAAGGATCCGATGGAACTGGCTCACTGGGTGAGTGTGCTGCCATTCCCTGAGCTCTGGCGGTAAAGACATTGAATATATTTTTATTTTCACATCTTCATTCTTTTGATATGAAACAGGCTAAAAATCTTCTAAAAACTATCTAGAAAAATTGCAGCTTAAAATGATCACTATGAGTTTATAAAACACAGATTTTGATATGGATCCTTAATTTCTTCGAGGCAAGGAAAGTAACACAGCTTTTAGACTAGCTTCTCAGGTTCAGTTTTATTTTAAGAGGCTTAAAAAAACAAAAGCTTTGGTGCTTTATAATGAAATAAAGGGAGTCTTTGTTTCTTACTCTGGCTTTGCAACTAACTCCCTTGAATAAGACAATTAATCACTCTGTGCTTCATGCTTGGCATGTGGAAAATGAGAATTAATATTTGCATCTGCTTTCTCCATGAAAATGACGTGAAGTAAATGGGAGACATGAGGCATTTAGCACCTATAATAATGTGGCAGATATTTTAGGTTGCATTTATTAATAATGTATTATTGATTTTGCAGAGTTTAAGCTCTCTTTTACTTTGAGCTATAAGAGAGATTATTGTCCCCATTACTCTCTCTCCCAAAAAAGCAAAAACAAAAACATAATGCAGTCTATTTTTCATAATGTTTGAGAAAATCAGCAAAGATATTTAAAGAGTAAGCCTTTTCTTAAACTTCTATTACTGTGGATATTGGCCAGTCCAGAAATAAATATCTCATTACATTAAAGTTAATAGTGGAAAATGAACCATTTCACCTAAATTTTCAAAAGTTATTAATACAGTGTTTTTAAAAAGATCCTCAAAACCATGTTTTGTTGCATACCCATTAGTATTATTTCTTGATCCAAAAGGATTAAAATAAGCAGCATCAAGGTTACCTATGATTGATGCTACATCATTCACTGTGAATATATATATATAGCCTTCAGGAAAAAAAAGCATGAAACCTAGAATATATTAATATTAAACAATAATAAATCCTTGTGAATGTTTCCAGTATTAAGGAGAAAAGCAGGAAGATTCAAAATCAGATTACAAAACAATATTAAGAAAAGGAAACAATTTTAATATCTACAAACTCTGAATTTATTTGTAATGTAGTTACAGTTTCTATTTTTAAAATAGCAAGTGCCTTGGTTATTTAAAGTTATTTTATGTTATTCAGTATTTTCACGAATATAGACATGGAATTTATGATAGATAAATTGGGCAGAATGTTTTCATTTGGAAGTATTCTGAAGGTCCCCTCCACTAAAATATAAATAAATATTGGATATAATATTTTTTTAAATTTTGGATTCTCAGGAAAGAGAAATTTCTAAAGATTGTCTCTATTTTATGAAAAAAAAAAAAGAAGATGAATATCAAGCTAGAAAGAGTGAACACAAAAGAAACTAAAAAGACTGATTTGTTCTGAATCTAACGTTCAGAGCATGACTGTGATTCAGAAACTTCAATGTTTCCAAAGCAGGGTAAACAACCGGAAAAAAATCTTTACAAGATACATTATATTAAAACTTTAAAACACTAAAGGTTAAGAAAAGAACTTAAAAGAAAAACAAATTAAAAATGAAACAACATACAAAGGATATGACAACAAATTTCTTATAGGAACTAAGGCAGATGGAAGACAAGGGACTCCTGTCTTTGCTTTCTTTGATCAGCTTACTATCCCTCAGGGCAGCTCACTGGCCCAGAACACAAGTGACATCACACTGACTGAACCTCACCTGATGTCCTCAGAGGACGACATCTGCAGCAGCTTTGGGCAGACAAGTCCCATCATCAGGGGTACTGTCTCTGTCTTCCTGAGAAACATATGCTGCGGGAAGTCAACTGATGTTACACTTTCTGTGTGCCAGTAACTCAGAAATTTGGTGGTGATTTCTCTTGGGAATGGCTCCTGAGACTCACCCACTTTGGTGCAACACGGACCTGGAATCATTGATTGAGGCTTCCCTGAGATACCTGCCCTTCCAGGTTTCCTTGAAGTCGTCTCTTGATTTCTTTCCCACTGTTTCCAATGGCTGTGTAAACTTCTAACACTTCAACATCTCTCTATTGAAATGCCTGAGATGACTGTTATTCTTTTCCTGCTCAAACCATGATTGAAACAATGACTTATTTTTTTAAGAAAGGATTTTCATATTGTATTAAAAATAAAATTCTACCATGAAAAAGATGAATTCCCATGAATAAACTTTACAAGAAGCATGTAGTTCCCATGTGACTAAAACATAACATTCCTGAGAGACACAGTGATGTCTTGAACAAAACTTTGCATCATAAATATGTTAATTCTCCCTAAATTATTAAGGTAGTACAATCTTCCAATATACAGATAAATGCTGGATAAGTTTTGGAAATATGTACATTGGCCCTCACATTTATATGGGAAAAAACAAATCCATATACACATAGCCAGAAAAACTCTAAAATTAATGAAAGGAACAGCTGGAAATATTATATATTTCCACATATTATAACATTTCATTATTAATATGCTCTTACTGCATACAACAGAGATAGATCCATGGTATAGAATATAGTCAAGAAACATACCTAAATGTATATGGGACTTTAGTATATGATCAAGGTGACATTTCAAAATTGTGTGGGAATTATGGACCAGTTAATAAATGAATAAAAAAAACAAATATGTAGCCTTCTAAAAAATAATTTCGGATATATTTCCATTTTGTCCCCAAATTACTCTTTTAATCGGGGGAGGATTACCTGCCACTTACGCCAGTTCATTTTAACATTCAACCAGAAAACATTTAGTGGACAACATCATTTGCCAGGATGTCTGCCAGAGCCTGAGAATAACGAGAAAGATGGCATGTGGTCCCATTCTCACTGAACTAAGAAGCTGGTTGGGGAACAGACGCATGAGCAACGCAGTTCAATGTTACGTGATGAATGCAGTGACAGAGAAGTGCACAGGGTACCAGGAGTCACCTGGCTACAGCACCCAACACCAGCGCCGCCAGCGTAGGCTTTCTGGATGCAGAGTGATCTGGTTGGCTCCAAAGATAAAGAAGAGTTAGCCCTACAAGTAAAGGACAGGACTTCTGGTGAAGGGCACAAGGGATGAAGGCAGGATGCAATGAGCTCTGGGAATACTTCTATTCTAGAAGGTTTTAGGGAGGAAGTAGTGAGTGATGAGGTAGAACCAAGTGGGTGTCAGCCACGGAGACCCTTGACAGTCACAGGAAAAAGTTGAAAGCAATTTTCTTTATTTTTTGTTTCAAATTTTTATTTTGTTATTTGTAGGGGTTTGGTACTTGAAAACAACACAATATTTACACCATCGAGCTCCTATGCCAAGTTTTGTTTATGCAGTGGGTACGTGGGAGGGAAACTCTTAAGTGGTTTCTGAATGACTGTTAATCAGAATCACCCCTGAGTTCTTGGGGAAAAAATACAGATTCTTTTTCTACTTCAGAGAGGATTTTTAAGTTCTCAGTTAATTATAATAATAAGTCCTCTTTGGGAATTACTAGTCTAGAGTCTCTGTTGTCATCAACCCTTTCTTCCATTAGAATCACCTGGAGAATATCTTCAACCTACAGATGTCCAAGCAGGTCCATCTTCAGGGGTTCTGGTCCTTCAATCTGAGGTAAAAAAAAATTCCCAGGTGACAGGGCTGAGGATAGCTGCTGAGTCTAAACTCTATTGTTGCATCAAATATTAGTTGTACTGAAAGAAGGGAGGGAAGAGCAGAAAGACATAGAACCACGCTGTTTAGAGCACCTGCTCCAGAGTCAGACACACAGGGCTTGAACTCTGCCAGTTATGATACATTCATCGGGCTACTTAATCTTTCTAAGCCTCAGTTTCCTCATTTTAGAAATGAAGTTGACGATATGGCTGGGATGTTAATGCAGGAAAAGTTCTTAGCATCATGCATGTTAAATGTTAGCTATTAATATTAAGAAAGTATTTTAAGCAGGAGGAAGTTTAAGTGGTGCCAAAAGGTGAAATGAGATTAAGCCTAAAGATTTCCAAGGAATTACCATCATGAAAGTGTGGTAATCTCAGCGAGAGCAGTTTTGCTACAGTGACAATGAGGAAATTCAGAATTTATTTGAAGCTCTATTTCTATATTAATTTAAATCTCCAGTAAACTACAAAATTGGACTATCTAACTTTACTGTCCAATACAAGGTCCTTCACATAACTTTAATATTATGTCCTTATTTTTACTAAGCACTAATAAATGAAATGACTCCATAAAAACATTTAACATTGTGCCCTCCGTTTTCAAAAAGAAGCATTATTTTAAATGGTTACCTGTGTAAGACCTGCGCATTCTTTTGTACGTAGATCTGCTATCGAGGACATCACTGTTAAGCTGTTATAATGACCCCTCCATTCTTTTTCTCCTGAGAGCTCAGAGTCAGGATCTCTTCCCTGGCAGAAGAGCATACCGAGCTCTGGGAAGCAGTACAGGCCAATGCAGGCATCAGCTTGATCTCAGCTCTTTCTCCAGACGACCCAGCCTGCCTCGTCTTGCCTCTTCCTTGTAAGCAGATCCTTCATTTAGGTTCACTCTTCCTCTCAGCATTTGCCTTTTCCTCAGCCTTCCAAGGCCTCTGAGGCAAGAACACAGGCTTTGGTTCCCTCTGCTCCCTGCCCTCGTTAGGACAGCTGTGTTCCCCACACCCAAGCTCCAACAGTGATCAAGCGAAGATACGTACCTAGGAGGTGCCATTTTTCGAGAAGCAAAATTGCCAACATTAAGGGAATAACAAAAAAAACAAAATAAAACAAAAAACCAAAACCCCAGTTTTGACACAGTAAAAGAACATTTGAAATGCAAGAATTTTAACTTGCAAAAAATGCATATGGGACTCAATTTAACATGTACAGAGTGATTATTAAGATGTACAATAGAAGAGAGGTTCCATACACTAACAGAATAGGCAGGTAATTTAAAAAGACACAAAAAGCTAGAGTTTAGTATTTGTCAGAATTCCTTATTCTGCAAAAATGGCTTACCTGGAAAAAAAATTCAGTTTGAAGCTGCTTGACCTGTTTACCTTAAGTCAGCTTTCCAAGACTATTTTCACAATGAAAGCAATTTGTCCATCAAATCTTGGACCAAAAGTTCAATTACTTCTTAGGATAAGCAAAGAATAAGCATCGGTTTCATTTCTTAAGTCAGTATTACACTTCTTAATAAGTGGCACTTTTGATTTTTGCTATTTGTTAATCAGAGCCATAAAAATCAAATCTTAGTAAGTCAAAAGTAAATTTGTGTTTGGGAATTCAAAGGGAGGCATTTTATCTCGATGAGACACAGAGTTGGTTACCTAATGAAATTGAACATTTGACTTGGAAAACAAGTTTTAAAGGAGTTAGAACACCACTCTGCATTGGCTAAGTATGCTTGTACTAAATAAAAAATAAATAAATGGATTCTAATTATCTTTTTCCATTTAACTAAAAATAAGCACCATGACTGGCCTTGAAAATTCAACCACACACTGCCATGACCAGTATGGCTCCATCAGTTGGGTGTCAACCACAAAGCAAAAGGTCACCTGTACCATTCCTGGTCAAGGCACATGTCTAGGTTGAGGGTTTGGTCACTGGTGGGGGCACATATGAAAGGCAACTGACCAATGTTTTTCTCTCACAGCGATGATTCCCTCTCTTCCTCCTTCCTTTACCCTCTCTCTAAAAATAAATAAAATCTTAAAAAAAGAACTTCAACCATATATCCAGTTGGACACTCTCTTGAAAACAAATGGAATTTGCTATGTATTTGTATGTCTCCAACCTTTAAGAATCAATTTCATTTGTTGGCATGAACATCAGTATGACCACCCACACCCTGTAGAAGGGTCTGATTCTACACATAAACTCCTTCAGGTCTTGCTTCAGGGTTATTACTGTACGTTCACTCATTCACTTGATTTTCTGAGCCTACCACAGATCTTTACCTGGGGACCCAGTATTTGCCCTTTGTGTCCTTTGAACTGGATGAGTTTTTTTAACTATTCCCTATATTCCTTACTCGTTTTTTTTATCCTCACCCAAGAATATTTTTTTATTGTTTTTAGAGAGATATAAACATGGAAGTGGGGAAGAGAAACATCAATTTAAGAGAAGAATATCAGTTGGTTGCTTCCCATACATGTCCTGACTAGGAATCAAACATACAACCTGGGCATGTGCCCTCACCAGGAATCAAAGCCACAACCTTTCGCTTCATATCACAATGCTCCAACCAACTGAGCCACGCTGGTCAAGGCTCTTTATTCCTTCCTTTGTTCTGCCTTTGGTTGATATACTTAGTATTCTTTTTGCTCTTTCCTGGCAATTAAAGACTAGACTTGCTACACTTCTGTGCCTACCATCAGCTCCTAGCATCAGAATGTAAATCACCCTGCTCAATTTGCTATTTACTGAGTATATGTCAAACTTTCCAACTGAGTGAGCAAGAGTGTCTACATTCACACACATACACACACACACACACACACACACACACACAATATATAGGGACTAGCAAAAAGATGCTGGTATAATAAGTCTTTGAAATCCAACTTTCTATTCCATATTTGTGTCCCCAGCCTCTCCCCTTCCACTTTATTTCTCCCTTTCTCTTCCTTTAAGATCTTACTCCATCAATTAGCTGTTCTCTCTTCCATCTTTAATATGTTCTTTTTTACTCTCCCTTTCAACTTCCTCATCATTAATTCATCTCCATCTCAAAGTAAAACTTCCAGACTGTTATTTCAGTTTTTAGTTTTGTCCTAATTATCTATACTAAAAAAAATAAAAAAAAAAAGCTTTAGGAGTCAGATTTAAATTCTCCTTTGTACTATTAGATACCAATTGATGTAAAGTCTAAATCTAAAATGTCATTCATATTTTTCTTTCTTTTCCATTTTCACCTAATACTTGTCATCAGTTCACGAGCAACTTAATTGATGACCCTGATGTGGTCACTGCTCTTCGGGGCACAGCTGGCCTTAGAAAGTGACTGTCACACGGGAGCAGACATCACTCCCTGCCATTCTGTTTCACCTCTCTGCGTAGGTCAGGCTTTTTGTTGTTTCATACTGCAGAGTTGAGGTCAGCCAATGACTTTTGATGAGGCTTCAGTGAGAGGTCACACAATGGAAGCAAGGTTTCCTCACCCACTGGATACTGTGGGAACATCATGCAAGGTGTTTTCAGTTCTGCTAGACATGTTTGAGACATGAATGTGGGAGAGGAAGAAACTTTCCTCTACCCTTCAAGGTTCTTTCTGTGGATCCAGTAAATAAATCTACATAAGGCAGAGTAACAAGAGGAAAGAATAAAATTTAATTACATATGTACATAATTTAAGCTGTTTATTAAGAAATAAGACACAAAGGGAGCCTTTGATCTTCACCCACTTTCCCCTGCAAGAGATTCAGACAGAGAATCCTGCTTTAAAAAAGAGATTTTAGGATGTCACTTTACCCCAGTTTGATTTAACTATGGTAAATAAGATGGTTTCGGGCAGCTGCCTGTTAGCTAGATAGCCTATGTCCCATTGTTTCGGAGTTCCCAAGCAAGAATTTTCCTGCCATGTGTGTTCCCTTCTTCCTCAACTACCTATACATTGCCCATTCTCACTTCTAAAAAATAAGACCCTGTCCACTCTTCCTTTCTGATTTGTCCTTGTCCAAAATGTCTTCTATGCCCAATGCTGCCTATGTGAATTCCTTACGTACATGTATTAAAACTTTTATTTTCTCCTGTTAATTTGTCCCCATTAATTTGCTTATTAACCCAGTAGAAAAATTTCGAAGGTAGGAAAAAAAGGATTAATTTTTTTTTAGCCTCCACATCCCATGTACCCAAGCAGTTCAGAGACAAAAAGTTGAAATGAATCATATATGGTATTCTGAGCTAAGGGAGAGGTAGGGTGCCGTGGGGCTTCCGAGAGGGGAAAGGACATTCACAGGACAATAAGAAGAGCAGATGTTCAATAACTAGATGTTTGCCCTGCTCTATAGATAGGTCATAAAAGTTATCTCTGGTAATACCTCTTATTATGGGCAGGGCCCCAAGTTTAAATTACTTAAGAGAGACGTAAAAGTTTCTCATAAGCTTGCATGGTCTCAACTGCTTTCGGCTTAAAATAATTCACATGCCAGGCACATCTTGGGGAGGCCTGTTCTGAATCCCTTCGTGAAAAATACAGTAGTGTCTAGTTCTACAGCTACAGCAAGGCTATCTCAGTATTTTCCAAAGTGTAGATTATTAGGTAAACAACTAAAGAACTCTATTGACTGGTTGGACAGCGCCCTGCCCCACCCCACCCCGCCACCGAGAAAACTTTGAGATTAACTATGTAGAGCTGTGTGACCCTCATCTATGTAGGCAGAGAAATGGGGGTTCTGTTTGTACATTTACAGACCAACAGCCTAAGAAACAGAGTGTTACATTAACTCTTTGAAAGTGAGGGGCTGTTTTATCTGGTTAAAGAGAAAACCACAGGCCCAAAATGGTATCACTTGTGCTAAAGCCCATTATACCAAATCTAGATTCACTAACTGACTGAACTGCAGTTTCCACCTTCACCAGAAAGGTAATCTTAATCAACCAGTCTGGAATGTTCTGGTCATCACCGAGTAAGGTCATCTGTCACATGGACCCTCTCCATCCTCCAGAGGAAGAAGAGGCAATCTGTATGATAAAACCCTTGCCTTTCCCTTTCCCTAGAACTCCCTATGCCCCAAATGTCTTGGTCAGAAAATAATCCTTTCTTTTCTTTTGCTAATAACTACCCTGTCACACCCTTCTTGCTATAAAAACCTTCCATTTGACTCAACCCCAGGAACACCCTTCCTGTTGCTAGGTGTGATGCTGCCCGATTCATGAACGGCTTGCTAAAACCAACTAGACCTCCAAAGTTCAGCAGCTGAATTTTTGTTCTATCACAACCATTGAAGAATTTTCAGATTTTGCTCTTTGGGCTCTGTTGGAAAGGCTTTGGACATTTGCAAAGAAGGAGCAAATACACTAGCAACACTATTATATCAAATAAAAAATACTCTGTCAAATGAAATCTTTTAAGCAATTTTTTTCCATAGATGTCCTTGGCAGATTAAAACATTACATTAAACTTCATTAAATTTGCATCCTGAGACATGTTCAATGCTCCCATGCAAGTCCTCATGCTCAGTTTACTGAGTGATAAAACTGACTGAAGATTTTTAGAACTTGGACAACGCAGGAAGTTGTACTAGTATTTCCCAGCATTGCTAGAAGGTGTCAGAGATTACTTAATGAAACCTGCCTTAAAGTGTGACCAACATGAACATCCTGAGGCAATTTTCTTTTGACAAGTTCCAGAAGCTTTTATTATAATGGAGATTCGGAGCAAACATATGAGGGCAGATGTCTACTGTAGAGGTTCCCTCAAAGAGTCATTTTGAGACATTTCTAAAGAGAAAAATAAATTTAGGGCAAATACAACTTGTCGAGTCTTATTGCCACCACAGAACAGTCACATTTTTATAATGTTGCTTTAATTGAAACCCTTGTCTTTCAACTGAAGATATTTCAGGCTATGTGGTTATAACAGTAAGTGAAACATCCTTTTTATCTTAAAGTATCTTCCAATTTTTATCAAGTATGTCTATTACACAGTTTCATTTGAATACTGGAGATTAAGAAATTAGTATTTTAATATAATTACATAGAAAATATTAGCCATACTGAAGCCCACTTGCCATATTTTTCTTTTCTTTTTTAAAATACATTTTATTGATTATGCTATTACAGTTGTCTCAATTCCACCCGCCCTTCCTTCCAGCAATACTCCCCTTAGTTCACGTCCAAGATTCATGCATATAAGTTCTTTGGCTTCTCCATTTCCTTTACTATTTTTAACACCCCTCTATTTTGTACCTACCAATTGTGCTTCTTAATCCCTGTACCTTTTCCCTCGTGCTCCTCCTTCCCCCTCCCTGCTGATAACCCTCCAAAGGATCTCCCTATCCGTGATTCTGTTCCTGTTCTAGTTGTTTGCTTAGACTATTTTTGTTTTTTAGATTCAATTGTTGATAGTCATGAGTTTGATGTCATTTTAATGTTCATAGTTTTGATCTTCGTTTTCTTAAATAAGTCTCTTCAATATTTCATATAATAAGGGCTTGGTGATGATGAACTCTTTTAGCTTTACCTTGTCTGGGAAGCACTTTTTATCTGTCCAGAAGATACAAGATACTAGAAACATTGTACATAGGACAATGATGTCTCAACCAACTTCAAAGTAGGCACCTTGGGACCTCACACTGTTCTCCCTATCGCCATCAGCTGCCCCATTGTATTTTCCTGAATTTCATCCCTTCCAAAGGCAATTTTAATTATGGGAAAAGCCAGTTTGAGAACGTACTGGGACTTGGAGGACCTGAGCCATCACATGTGCTGAAACAGAGAGTCTGCGTCACTGGCCACGCACCCGATCACGAGGTTCCCTATTAACAGAGGTGACTAAGGCATAACCACCAGCGTCCAGCTGAGGATTAGTTACACCCCCATTGCTCCTTTCCCTCTCCCTTAATCATTTGTCAAAAGCAAGGACCCTAAGTCTCCTGACAGCCATTCCTAATCAGAAGACACTGTTCTCTCACAAACACCTATACCCTGGACTCTGGAGCCCACCAGCAGGGTGACCCATTCCCCTGAGGGTCTGCTCCATACCCTTAAAAATCCCCCTATCATTTCCCTTGCGGCTGCAGTCTGCTCGGACTCAGCACCTGCTTGAACTTTCTTCAGTAAAAGCTTTGAACTGGTCCCCCCGACTCCTCTCTTCTTCTGGGCACAAACCTAACAGTCAGAAGTCTTGGGGCACCAAATCTGAGCTGTAGGGGAGCTCAGTCACCTGGGTCATTTGATGTTTCACCAAAAAACTCTGCACAAGATGTGATACATGAGTAAAAACCATTCTTGTTATATTAACAATGGCTGGACTTCTTCTGGACAGATACACACACACACACACACATATGTGTATATATATATATATATATATATATATATATATATATACACATTTCAGTAATATAGTGTAACAATCTCATCAAAATGTAACTTTAAAATTCTTAATGACTACACAGTGTTCCAAGTTCTATTGCATCATTAACCATTTAACCAGTTTTTTACTGTTTAATATTGTGCTTACATATCACTAAAGATAAGTCAAGTTATGTTTTGGTAACAAATAACTCCCGATTGCAGTAGTTTTAATAACCAAGTTTATTTCTCGTCACAATCCATGTTCACTGTGGGTTAGCCAGGGCCTCTGCTTCAAAACCCAGGATGATGCACAGCTACCATAGGTGCTCTGCTTCTATGAGAGAGGCAAAGAGAGAGCTCTATAGGATGTTGCTTGTGGGTAAGGAATGTTCTGCTCCTCAAACCGACTGGCCATGACCTGTCTTAGGGCCCCACTCCAGCACAAGGAGGCAAGGAAGTACAATCTCACCATGTTTTCCGAACTGTTGAGACTGTATTGTATTAAATTGTTCACAAGTGTATTAAAAGTGAACAAAGAACTGGGGAAAATACGGCAGCAGTTATGACCTAATTAGGATTTAATTATGAGTTAAGAGAAAACTCAAGTCCAGAAATGCTTATAATCTAGTTTAAGGAATCAGCTACTGAGTGGTCAAGACTCATATGTAATGGGATGGGCTGAGAGAGGTAGATTTGTTTCCTTTTTTAAAAAATTTTATATACTTAAATTCCCTCACTGCTCCAATTTTTTAGAAATGATTATCAACAGAAAAAGTTACTTAATTCATAAATCAAAGACTAAGCTTTTTATCATGAGTATTAAGTCAGCTTCAACTTCTGGTACATAATGTCCAACTTTTTGATTACATTCGATTACAACAGTAGAATATTGGTTTCTTTTAAGGTTATAAATTTAGCATATTTTTGTTCTTCTGGAAAAATTCTGTTTCCAGAGACAGAATGATAAAAATTAATATTTATCAAAAAGCCTCAAATTGAGCTTTATTCTGAGCATTCCAAAGCATCTGGCTTCTGTTCATTAACTTAGTTAAGGCTTAGTAGCTTTGGTTCTTAGTAAATTTACTGAAATTTGTTTTCTTGTTCTGAGAAATGTTTTTATTTGCTGAACATTTAATCATCATATTTTTTCATATAGAATTTTAAGATGTTTTTTTTTTTACTCTTACCTTGTTCTAGTATCAGCTTTGGAACTAAGTACTGAATATTTTTTATTGAAGCAAAACATATGGTGAAGTTCACACTGGGCCTTCCCCAGCCCTGGCTGGGTAGCTCAGTTGGTTAGAGGATTGTCCTAATAAGCCAAGGTTCTGAGGACGATCTCCAGTCAGGACATATAAGAGTCAACCAATGAATGCATCAGACTGAGCCTTTCTCATCTTCACTTCAGGTATAGCTATATAATATTTTTTGTGTAATTATAAAAGGCAATTTAAAAAGCACAAATATATTTTGAATAAACAAAAGTATTATCCATGATGCTATTAACCAGGGAAAATACAGTTAATTTTTGTCATATATTTTCTAGCATGAAAAAATTTTAAATAGTTGTAATCATATCATCAATTAAAAGAATGCATTATTCATCTTTTTACTTATAAACATTTTCTCATATTATGGACATATCTGAATCTTAATCTTACTTAGATATATTTCATTATACAATCATGCCAAATTATTTTCCTAGCGCTGAAAATTTAGGATATTTTTAGATTTGAATTATATAACAATTATTTTTAAAATTAATATTTTATGCATACATCTTTGGATATCTTTCTGATTATTTCCTGATAAAAGTCTTAAATGTGTGAAACAGGGGGTATATGTATTCTTAAGATTTCTGATGCTTATTTACAAATCGTTTTCTAAAAAATTTACTCTAATAGATGAGACTGTCTATTTCATTCTAGCAGGACACACTGAATATTGCTTTAAAAATTGTGTAAATTAAATTAATAAATGACAAAATAAATTATTTTAATTTTCATTTCTTTGATTAAGAATTAGAAGATCAAAATAGGCTCAGATTGCTTTAAATGCTATTCACCATTTAAGGAAGAAATAACACCAGTACTACATAAACTTTCAGCAAACAGGAAATAATAGACAACATTTTCCAACTTGATTTATGAGGCCAATATGCTAAGACTACAATACCAACACCTCACTGAGAGATAAGAAGAAAAGGAAATCCTTCATGATTGTTGGCTTAACAAATATTAGTTAATTAATTAAAACAATATTTAAGTAAGGTAGTACACCAGGATCAAGTGGAGTTTATGCAAAGACTGTTTTATATTTGAAAATCATTAGGTCTCTATCAGAATAAAGGGGAGATAAGCTACATAATTATATATTCAAAAAGCACTTTGGACAAAAAACAACATCTGTTTCAATATGAATTTTATATTAAAAACCCTCAGATAACCTTGAAATGAAGGGAGTTTCTTTAATATGACACAATGCAACCAACAAAAAACTACAGGTATTATTATGCTTGATGGGAAACAAGGCAAAGATGTTCACACTTATTACTTTTTCTCAACACTTATTTACTAGAGTTCTTATGATTATAATGAAGGAAACCCTATGAAATCCACCAAAAATGATTCTTTACAAAAACTAAAGTTAAAAAAAAATTTCACAACACCGAAGGCTGACAAGGGTATGGAGCAACTGAGACTCACACATGTTGCTAGCAATGTATAGTACAACTTATTTGACAAGTAATTTGGCAGTTCTTAAAATTTTACTTCCATCTATACTATGATCCAACAATTCCACTCCCAAATTCTGACCCAAGAGAAACAAAACCATCTTCACATTCAGATTTGTTCACAAATTTTCACAATAGCCAAGAACACTATACATGCTCATCAAAAGGAGATGAAGTAAGCGAAAGATAGTACATTTATGTAACACAGCTCTACTCAGCAGTGTAAGGGAAGGAACTACTGATACAACATTGCTTTGAACAGAAGAAATGAACCAAAATGACTATATACGAGATCGTTCCATTTATATAATGTCTTAAAAAAAAGTAAAAGTTACCTACGGAGATGGAAGTCAAAAAGCACATGGCTCTGTGGAATAAAATAAATTCCTGGGGTAATGGCAGTATTTTGTATCTTGTTTTGGTTTGCTGGTTACACGGGTACATGCAATCGCCAGAACTTACTGATTTTGTGCATTTTACTTTATATAAATTACAATATAATAAAAAGATTAAAGAGATACTCAATCCATTATTCAAAGAGAAATTCTTCTGTAAACACTGAGTCCATCTACAAATACCTACATTTATTAGACTTTTCAATACTTTCTAGTCCACTGAATCATGTTCATTGGAATTGTGCCCAAATAAATAGCACCCATCATCTCCAAAGGGTACATCTTGATAGAGTACAAGTATCTGGGTGCAAAAAATATGAAATGGCATTTTCCTTCATTTATGAAATAGTTTCTAAATGAGCTGGCAAATTGCTCTGCTGATTGGTTTTTATCTTACCCAGAGAGATTTTATCTAGGTACATTGTGTCCGTTGTGTTTTTTAAAAATAAAATATTTTCTCCTAGATGAGAACACTTTTATCAAATTGGATGAGAATACCATGCAGATATTTGGTGAGAGAGAAACTTCCTTTCTTGCAAAATAGTTCACGAAGCAGTTTTTAATGAATGTTTTATAAACACAAAGTGTGATAACATGGGGTATAACTAAGTAGCGGTTATACATTACAGAGGAGAGTCAACAAAATAAATCAAAGATGCACCTTGTTCTGTGTCTGCCCCAGTGGTTTCATATTTTGGATTAAGAATTTATACTTGAACTTCACAGAAGATAAAAACACCCATAAATACAGTTTTCTCACCAAATTTTCTTTGATACAATATAGGGGTTACATTTTCTAGACAGCAATTCATATAAAAGGCTACTTTTTAAGAATAAGTATTTGACTAGGGCTTGGATTTAGATGCTGTCTGCCACGTGGACTGATTTTCTTGGTCAAGACAGTGTGTCTTAGAACGCCATTCAGAAGAAAATTTGGGGGAGATAGACATGCATGTATGACAGTTTACAATTTCAGTTAAAAACAAAGCTGTCTCTAGACATTCCCACTTACCAAGTATTTCTGTAAGTTATTGGTTGACAATCATAGGGGAAAACAGAATTGGAGGTCGGGGAACTGGTAGGATGATAAAGTACAAGTGTTTTTTGAAGTGCTGTTTGAAACGTGACAAAGGAAACTGAAGTACAGTGAGCCTTGGAAATTCATTCTGCTTCTTCTCTGTGGTTAAAAGCAGGAACCTAGGACGCCAGGCGGAACGTGTCTTGCTTTATTCTGATGTGCTTAACTGTGACATAAAATCATAAGCAAAAATGCAACAATTTAACATGAGGTACTGCTTCAGAAACAGGGCAATACGCATTTCTCTCAGCGTGATGAAGAAGAAGAACTGTAAGTGAGAAATTCTCTTAGCTATCCCATAAAAACACATAAAGCAGATGATACCGAAAGCTATTTTTTTTCTTTTAAAATGTCTTAATGTTTTTAAATTAAAAAGTAAGACATTTATTGTAATCAGTGCAGCATTGCAAAAATGTGTCAGTAACCCTCTTTAGTAACCAAAGTTAAACCAGTGTCTCACATCAAATTCTCCCCGAAGCAAATCCGGAGACAATGCAGGTGTCGGTGATGTATTAAGGGTGGACTTCCAGGACAAGCCAGTAGGGAAATGGAGGAAATAGGATGCAATAGAGAAGTTCCCAGACCAGGCTGTGACTCAGGAGACATCCCAAGCTTCACCCTCTCTCTCAGAAAGCTCTGGAGTGTAAATTATACCTCAGGAGTGTGTCGGCCTGGAGGCCAGACTTCCTACTCAGCCCTGTACAAAGACTCACAGGGGACATATAACTGCCAAGTAGCTCCGGTTCTCTTAAAAATGATTTAGCTCCCGGGCACAAAGCTGTCTCCTCAATGTCACAGGTGAGTCTTAGCAGCAAAGCGTGCTGAAGCTGGGGAGGGGACACAAAGCTGACAAAAGGATCCAGGGCATCTAGATGGGGAAGGGACATTGCCTGCTGCCCCTGGGATCTATCCTTTCACATCTTTCTCTAGGCTCATGCCAATATGTATAAGTTCAGGGTGGGGCAGAAGTAGCTTTACAGTTGCAAGTATGCAAAACAGTTTATTCTTGTCTTATTATTTATTAATTATTGTATTTTTTATATAAACAACTATAAACCTACTTTTGCTCCACCCTGCATATACACATATATCTCCAGGCAAATGGGTTAACATTTGGAATATCTGAGTGAATTCTTTGTATTATACTTGAAACTCTCTGTGACCATTGCAAAATGTAAAATTGAAAAAAAACCATCATAGAGAGTTCGATCTACTTTTATACCCATTTACATGTCTGTATTATTTTCTATCATCTAAGCTTAGATTTGAGACTTCTATTCAAAGAATATATGACTTTTCTAATTGAATGAAAAATTACTTTCCAGAGTTGTTCCATCAGTTACATTTCCAGCAGTGCAGACAGTTCTCAAACCTCCAGAACTTTCCACCAACCTGATACTATTACACTTAAATGTTTGATATTCTGAGAACTATGAAACTGTATTTCGTTATTTTGATTTGTCGTCGTCGTCGGCAGCCGTCCGTCTCGAGAGACGATGGTGTAGCTTCTTAAGAGTCTATCTGCACCGCCGAGAATGGCTGTGCAGTCCGACTCGGGAGTGACACGGTATCTGTCTCCTCCCGTGTTGAATCGACATCTTGCGATGACGCTGGAGTGTCCTCTCCAGCGAAGCTGAAGCTACAGAGCCTGGGCAGGGTGATATGGAGGGTCTGCTGTTGCCCATGCAGCAGACCCCCCCTCTCTTCGCAGCTGAAGGGTCCAAGGGAAAGACGGAGTCAATACAGCTTGGCTTCAGGTGCGCCGCAGGAGTTGCCGGTGTTGACTACAACGTCAAACCGCCTTAGGGACTCTGGCTCCTGATTTTCTGTCGGGGTTTACTCCCTTAGCCTTTCCCCTGAAGAGGTATGCCGCAAGGCAGCGGAGGGTTTTTGGAGTCAGAGTTTTCCTTCTCTGATGTGCCCTGACTGGAAGATCGAACCAGCGACACTTAGCTCGCAGGCCGACACTCAATCCACTGAGCCAAACCAGCCAGGGCTCGTTTTTCTGTCTAGTCACTGGTTATCTATTAAGATAACCAGTGATTTTGATTTGTACTTCTCTGATTACTCCTATGTTTGAACATATTTTCATGTTTTTAGACACTCACATTTTCCCCATATTACTAGCCCATTTTTAATGTTTTCATTTTTGTCTTTTTTATTGGTGGATAGTTCTTTATGTACTAATCTTGATTTTATATATATGTTTAAAAAATGTGTACACATATTTGTTTTAAATTTTTTACATTTCGAGCATCTAAATCTGAACAAGTCAATACAACTCACCACTCATTATGCATGTGCTCAGCTGAGGCTCGGAGAAAGCCTGAAGCAGCACCATGGCCACTTTGCAGCTTCCTTCAATAGCACCACTCCTGGGAGATTTTATTGTTAATTATTATCAAAGCTTCATACTCCTTGATTCTAAATTATGCTGTAAAATACACTTAACAGCATTGTCAATCATGAAAATGCAATAGAATAATTTAGTTCTGGTTCTAGTTTTACTGCCTGGAAATCATGTTTAACTAAGACTCCTAGCAATTTGCGACTTGCTTTGGAATTGTTATTTTTTTTTTTTTTAAAGTATATGTCCCTTCTCCTGACACCTTTATGAACAATGACTACAAAAAACTTGTTTAAACATTGTGATTTTATTTTTGCAGATTTCAAGGGACTAAGAAACCCAGTAGAGTTGATTTGGAATACAAGCCCACTGATCTTTGTCTTTCCTAAAAGGTGTAAATGTAATTGCTAAAATTTAATGTCCACGAGCTGAATGACAATTTGCACAGGTCAGTAATGAACCTCTTCAACACTGTACTTCTACATTAAATGTGGCTTTAATGAGAGCCATTTAATGCAGTTCAGCTTGTCTCTCATGGCCATTTTAATTGGACTGCTTCTGCTGCTGTGAAAGGAAAGGCTACTGACAATGTTAGAGACACTGGGTTTACACTGCAGTACTCTGCAAGAAGATGTTGGATTTTAATTCGCATGTACAATCAGTGAAGTTTACTCATCATGGTCCTCTTTCAGAAGTGCAATTTAATTCCATGGTTGGACATACATACACAAGTGTCTCATTGTCAGTTCCATGACCTATGTTCCGATGACAATAGTCTTTCTCCCAAACAAAACTCATTTCTGCTTGTCTTCAGTGGCTTCTGGATATATCATGTCATTACCATATAGTTCTTTCCTCTTAAAGCAAAGCTTTCTACAGATGGCTACGAGTATTACATGAGACTCAAGTTAAATATAAAATTTCTAAAGGATGAACTTCATTCCAGAAACAGAAAGTACTATGATAAGTTTCCCCAGATAAAACTGTCCCATGCAGACCACTTTTTTTTTTCTTAAACTGATAACAACTGACCTTGAATTGAATACAAAAACTTTAACTTTTACTTCCTCTCCACATTTTATGCAGCTGATGGTGCACTTTACATCATTTTATATTATTCATCTATATTAACAGATTATGGCACATGTAATTATTGCCAATGTTTTTTAACTTTTAACTGGTAATTAAAGTGACTTATTTACCACCATTGCAATATTAAAGTACACTGAATTTGACTATATATTTACCTTCACCAGTTTTATACTTTTATATATTTTTTGCTGTTCTTTAGCTCTTTTCGTGTCAATTAACAAAACTCCTGTTAGTACTTCTTGTAAGGCAATTTTTGTAGTAACGAACTGCCCTAACTTCTGTTGTCTGGGAATGTCTTTATACCTTCTTTATTTCTGAAGGATAGTTTCTCTGAGTATGGTATTCCCGGTTGGCCTCCTTTTTTTTTTAACTTTCAGCATTCTGTCTGGTCTAAAAGGATTCTGCAGAGAAATCCATTGGAGCCTTATGAGGTTCCTTGTATGTGAGTCATTTTCCTCTTACTGATTTTAAAATCCTCTGCTTGTCTCTAACTTTCAATATTTTGATTATAATGTACTCTTATTTATGTTGATTTTGCTTGGGTCTTGAGCTTCCTGTACTTGGATGTCCATAATTCTCCCAAGATTTGGGAAGCTATCAGGTATTATATCTTTAAATCATCTTCCTTCCCTTCCTTTTTCTCTTATTTTTCTGAGACCCACCCATGACTGAAATGCTTATTCACTTGACAGTGTCCCACAATTCATGTAAGTTTTCTTTGCTTTTTTTCATTCCTTTGTTTCCCTAGTAGCTAATGAATAATCTGTTTTCAAGTTTGCTGCTTCTTTTCTCTAAATAATTAAGTTTGTTACTAAAGTCTCTATTGAGTTTTTTTCATATGTCATTGTATTCTGTAGCTTCAGGATTTGTTTGGTTCTTTTTGATGGTTTATATATATATTTAAACGTCTCATTTTGTTCTTGTATTTTTTTTTTTAATTTCATTTAGTTATCTACCTGTGTTCTCTTGCATTTTATTCAGTTTCTTTAGGATGATTGTTTTGAATTCTCCATGAAGCAAATCCTAGATAGCTATTTCTTTGCATTGGTGACTAGAGCTTTATAAGTTTTCTTTGGTGGTGTCGTATTTGCCTGGTTCTTTATGATCCGTGTAGCCTTTCATTTGTGTCTATGCACTTGAAAGTGTCATTTTCCCTTCCAGTCTTTAGTGACTGGTTTCAGCAGGCAAAGACCTTCTCCTACTTGATTCCTGGGCTGGTGGGATTACCTCTGAAACTGCCGTTACTGTGTTGGTGCTGGTTATGAGGTTGTCTCTGGGTCTGCAGTGAGGTGCATGGTTGATGAGCTTATTACCAGGGGCGCAGGTGGACATAGGTTCTGTCCTGTCTCTAGGTGGATGGGCTTAGCTCCGGTACTTGTTCAGTAAGGTGGCTGGGATGTGGGTCTAATTCAGGATCCACAGTTAGGTCCTCAGACAGCAAGCCCATTTCCAGGTGTAGAGGTGTGTGGTTCCTTCCAGGTCATTGGGACAACTGTAGCCTCATCACTCGATGGGTCCCTGTGTAAGCCAGATTTGCCAAGGACTGTGGTTGACAGGGGCTGGAACTGAGCCCAAGGCTATTTGAGGTTCCACAGCCAAGACTGAAGTCCACAGACTTGGTTCCAGAGAGTGTGTCCCCTGCCATGTCCCTGAGTAACCTGGACAGAACCCTGATCATGTCTAGAGGATCTAATGAAGTGCACATATATGTGCCTCTCACTTCCAGACCATTCTATCTAAATCAGTTTTGAAATCTTTCTAAATCCTAAAAAATAACGCACTAGAAATACAGTATGCCAAATTCTTTCCTTAGTTTCAAAGAACTAGATGAATACCATTGTTTTATTTAGATTGCCTCTGAATAAATTTATTGTCAACCTGTATATTTGGTGCTATAACCAAATGGGAGGACTGCTTACTAGATTAGAGAGTCTCCTGGTCAGAAACCATCATTCTGGAAACTGTTAAAAAGCTGTCTTCTAGCATGTCACCTTTTTTGCTATTATTTTATTTTATTGTAAGCTGCACAAGTTTACAACTTTCCTTCAATCTAACTATTCATTCAGTATCATTTGGAATTGACTACTTATAAACACTAATTACTAATTAAAACAGAGGAAATATCTAATAATGGAGGTACTCCTACACATACAGCACACACACACACTGTATATATTACTTAAACCCTGTTTATATTTATTTAATGTCATGCAACTATACAAATAATTTTCTTTTTTTGTTGTTAGATTGTTGATGCAGGTCTCTTTATTGTTGAATAACATTCATAGCCAGAAGCCAAAGGCTGCTGCTTTTTGTACAACAAAAGGATTAAAAAAAATTTTTTTTTGAAAATTTTTCTTTTGTGTGATCGCTCATTTTTGTTATTATTTGTTTGTTTGTTTGTTTGTTTGTTTTTAGAGAGCGGGGAAACGAGAAAGAGAGGGAGAGAAACATCACTGTGCGGTTGCCTCTCACTCGCGCCCCCAACTGGGGACCTGACGTGCAACCTAGTCATGTGCCCTGACTGAGAATCGAACCAGTGACACTTGGCTTGCAGGCCGACGCTCGGATTTTTAAAAATTTGATTAGTTTAAAAACGAACTACAGCCACTATTTTTCATCTTCATCTACAACAGGAAGGTAGCCACAGCAAGGTGAACATGTAAGTTCTTAAATTATCGAGCATAATACACAAGAAGCCTTTAACTCTTTTCACATAAAAAATGAATACAATGCTAGACCTATGGCTCAGTGCTTCACAATAAGGGTGCTGCTACGGAAATTGTATAATCCATTGTCATTTAATTTTCACTCCTAAAGAGGCAACCATTGCATGTGAAACTGGTGGTAAGAATGACCTCTGATAAATGCTTTATCAGATACATGCACAAACATAAGAATTGCCTTTTACCTGACAGAAATTTCTTCCTTTAATGGTAGCTCCTAAGGTGCCAAATAAGATGAAAGGGCCAGGCAGGTGGTGAGGATGCAGTATAAATAATGGTACTGAGTCAGAGGCAGTGACTTCTCTAGCAAAACAGCATGTTGCAGAAATATGAGGAGTGACAACTTCCTTTGGCCAGTACTGGCTAAGGGCTGGGAAACTTCCCAAGGACGGGTGTTAGCAACAGTTCTCAGAGGGAAAACCCCTCACCAACAGCATTAACATTGCTGGGCAAATTATGGAAAACGTAAAACTCTTGGACCACATTCCGGATTTACTAAATCAGACATCCTAGGATGTTGATGGGTTTTAACAATCCCTTGTTAAAACTCTCAAATTTGAAAACCATTGATCTAGACAGCGGTTCTCAACCTGTGGGTCGCGACCTCTTTGGGGGTTGAACGACCCTTCCACAGGGTCGCCTAAGACCATCGGAGAACACATATATAATTACATATTGTTTTTGTGATTAATCATTATGCTTTAAAATTATGTTCAATTTGTTACAATGAAAATACATCCTGCATATCAGATATTGACATTACGATTCATAACAGTAGCAAAATTACAGTTATGAAGTAGCAACAAAAATAATTTTATGGCTGTGGGTAACCACAACATGAGGAACTGTATTAAAGGGTCGCGGCATTAGGAAGGCTGAGAGCCACTGATCTAGGAGAAGCAATCATTTGCCAAAGGAAGAAATGGAAAATTGACTGGAAGCTGTGTTGGGTAAGTTCTGGAATAGCTGAGCCACGTTCAGTGGCAATGCAAAGTGTGCAGATACTGACAACATGATCCGAGACTGACCCAGGGTTATATTTCACTAACCCCTGTTTTAAACAGTAAAATTCCCCAAATCTGAAAAAAAAAAAACTGCTATGCAAATGAAAAGGAACATTTGCTCTGTTTCTAATGAAACTATATTAACAAACCTGGCCATGGTACATTGACAAAATTAACATGCCCTAAAATTATTTAAAACACTTGATTTAATTTGGACAATCTTAGACATTTACACTAAATTAAGCAAAGTACCTGTCTTAGGTAAAATATGATCTCTGAGCATGCAACTAAGAGACTCCTGTCGGGACCATATGATTCTAGAAGAGTCTCCAAAATCAGTCACATAATTTAGGAATATTTTATAGACTTATCAGATCACACTGACATAATGAGAACAAAGTTAAAAAGACTATAGCATACATGCATATTTACAGCATTTCTGCACACCTCTGGAAAACATTAGAAAATTACCAACTCTCCTTAACTGTGGGGAATTATGATAATTTAAAATTATAGATACAATTTATTTAACATAAATTAAACTAAAATGCCCTTTAGCAGATTTTTTCATTATGAATCTGAAAATTATTTCCTATTACTGGCATTAAATATATTTTATAGTTCAAATAGGAAAGATTACTAAAATATGAAGCTTTACTGATACTAGGCATGGACAAATGTTATTAAAATTATTCTTTAAAAACTGTCACCATTCAAGAAATCATAAATGCATACAGAAAGAATGCTGTCAGTTTGGCTGAAGCTATTTCTGGGTTATTTTTTAATATCTTCTGGATAGGTCACATGTTTGTACAGCTAAATAGCTATAAAGTTATACCTCACCAGTTTAAATGGCAGTGACATTCAGATAGTTCTGTATTTGTTTTATATTCCCTTTGGAACTTAAGGCGCTTTTTAATGATTCTTGTTTTAATGCATATTTCCTTATTTTTAATTTTGTCTTGAATTGAGATCCTGCTTGATATGAGTCCAAATGTCTAATTGTCCCTTGGAATATATCACTGGTTTCTGTTCCTCCCATACATTATTGGGGTTATTCTCTCACTATAACTAATGCTGCATTTTGTGATGGATATTTTTCATTGCCTACCCTTAATTAATTCTCTGATCTTCTCCACCTTGCTCCGTGCCCCCTGGAAACTGACTGGTATGAACTATGTTACCCCAGCTTCCTCACTCTCTTTGGTTTGCATTCAGCTAGCATGGGACGGGGTAGCAAAGCACAGTGTACCAGGAGAGGAAAGTCTAAGAACTGAATCCCTCTGGCCTCTGCCCACTATGGTGAGACCAACTGGCTGCATTCTCTACCAGAGGCCATAGTTGTTAACAAGCCTTCTCTTAAAATTATATTACTCTCTGTGTGTTCCATTAACTGTTATCTCTCCTTTCCTCTTTTGTTTCCTGTTAACTCTGTTAAACTCTCCTCAGTTGCCCATCTCTTCCCTTCAGAGACCTTGACTGATGTAATTTTTGGTAGACATGTGCTGGGCGTATGACAGTAAAAAAGACAGTGCAGCACTGAAGCCACAAAATTTATTTCTTTGTCCTTTACTTGACTTCTTGATTGTCCGAAAACCGAGAGTTTTTGTGTCACAGTACCATTTATAATGCTAGTCTTAGCAAAGCAAAAGAAGTACCAGAGTAGAAGTATTAAAGTATCTCTTTAATGTACTCAGTAAAAAAAAATAAATTAATGCAAACCATAATGCTTTACATCTATAGAGCATTTTTATAGCTTATTAAATGCTCTCATACATATCTCACTTTTTAAAAAATCTGTGAATTCATGATAAAAGAAAGAGAAAAATTGACTGCAAAACCTGCAGCTTGAGCCCAGTGTTTTATGTCTTTAGAGAATATCTTGTTCCATATCTACGTATAGGGCCCTTCTGATATATATATAAAGATCATACATATGAGTATGTAAAGCCTTTAGTAAGCATTCAATAAATAATGGTTTCCTTCTTTAATTCCAAATGCAATATCTAGTTTTGCTACAGTGTTGAATGGTGTCTAAATAGTTGTCTAGGTATTAAAATTTGCAAGAAATGTTCTATTCTCAAGGAGTTGGCAATGCAGTTGGGAAGTAAGTTACACACTATTATTTTTCTCTGTGTTATTCAAAGCATCACCACAAATCTTAATGACTGAAGAAATAATAATCATTTATTATCTTTCCAAGTTT
Source organism: Furipterus horrens (assembly GCF_987537825.1). Lineage (NCBI taxonomy): Eukaryota > Metazoa > Chordata > Mammalia > Chiroptera > Furipteridae > Furipterus > Furipterus horrens. Next base: position 177,925,718 of record NW_028327176.1, read on the forward strand.
CTGTGAGTCAGGAGTTTTGGAAGTGGCCTGACTGCAGAGTTCTGTCTCAGCCTGCTCATGTGGTTGTTCATCTTATCTAGACTTCGGCTGGAGGAGTCACTTCTCAGATGGCTCATTGATATGGCTAGTAAACCAATGTGGGTAGATTGGTTCCTATTCATATGGGCCTATTCAGAGGGCTTAAGTGTCTTGATGACATGTCTCCCAAGTGAGTGATTCAAAAGAGCAAGGTTGCAGTTGCAATACATTTTATGACCTAGTCTGGGACTCACACGCCATGAGTTCTGCCATACTCTGTTAGTAACAAAGGCCATCCCTGATTCAACATGGGAGTTGAATACATATGGGTGTAGATATTGGCAGCTATCTTGGCTGCTTGCCAGCACATATACCTAGGAAGTAAAATATTAATGTGATTAGATATCTAAGTGAGGGTTATTGAGAGACAATGTCACAGAGAGTTGAAAGAGGGGAGATTGATGAGGCTCATAATAGTAGAGGTGTCCTAAGTGACAAATTGGTACTGGATTTAAAATGTAAAGATTAGAAAATGTATGGAGGGAAGAAAACATGGAAGAACAAGGGCTTTTTCTTGGACAATATAACAAAGTAATGACCAAGTTTAGTACTCTGAGTATTTATAGAGATGAGTAGTAGTGAGGTTTGAGAGTAAAGAATTAAATTCCAGGAATTGAAATTTAATTCTCACAGGCAATAAAAAAATACTATTGTCATAATAAAATTAATACTGTAAGATTAAGTTCATAGTAAGAACTTATTGGTGTAGAATATTAAGGAAGCCATTGGAATTATTTATATTTGATGATATAACAACCTAAACTAAGTTATTGCCAGCAGTTGGGAGTGATGGAAAGAAGGTAATGGTGTCGAGGGCATTTTGGAAGCACAATTCACAAGGGCTGGTTGTCACAATGCCTGAGTAGAGCCCATACTTACCCTGTGTCTTCAAATATAAATAACCTAGAGAATGAGCTGCCAATGGAGAAATGAGAGAAGCTAGTTTGGAGGGCTTGAAACAGATGATAAGCTGTTAATAAGGTGATAAACTGCTGATAAGCATGAAAGTTGAGTCTAAGATGGGAGCACAAAGTAAATAAAAAAGGGCATGTTAAAACTGCATTTCTCTTTGCAGCACCTGCTAACCTTTGTGACTTTCTCAAGCCACACTCCTAATATTTTAGAAATAAGTCGGCCCACTAAAAATAATTGTTATGAATAGTGTACTTCCCACAGCTTCAGCAAACACTGACTGGTTCTTTCTAATGACTTCACAATTTGAATTTGTTAACAGCCAGGTAAGATGACAGTTTAGAAAACAGATAAGAAATATAAAGTAAAAAAAAAAAAAAAGCTATCAAAGGGGAAAGATTGGGAATTTCTAATCTATTTTATGAACTAGTGGGCTCTGATAATTGTTCACATTTCTTCTCTGAAATGTGTGCTGTAGAATCACCAACGTAGATATTGGCAATTATTAATTCTGTAACTGAGGCCAAAGGGGCCACCGGGACTTGACCAGTATTAGTGATCAGTACTGACATCTTGTGAGTAACAGATCCCTGCTCTTTCCACGATGACAACATATATTTCTTAATAAGTTCATTTTTGAACTAATATAGGAAAAGTGAAAATATAACAAGTTTTCCTTGGCACCACTCTTTGGCATGATGACTTGATTGATTTAAAAATAGAAACAATCATTATTAAAGATATTTGCTAAATTATACAATAGCTGAGCAACAAGTACTTGCAACAGTTCAAATATACTCACAGCTAAAGTATCATTTTTAAAATATGAGTACAGGTGGTGAGTGTGATGAGATCATACAAGGCACTTAATTAGGTTTGAAAGGAAAAGAGATGGGGTGTGAGGGTTCTTGAAACACATTAGGACATAAAATACTGCATATGCCAAGAATTTAAAAAACATTTTACTATGAAAATTTCAAATATAATCAATAGTACAATGAAGTACCACGTGCCATCACTCAGCCAGAAAGACACTATTCCACATATGCCAAACATTTTATATGTGTCACTTTATATTAATATTCAAAGAAGATAAGACCTTTGCCCAAGAATATACAATTAGTAGGTAGTGAAGCTAGGGATTGAATTCATGTGAGTCTGACCAAACATCCTGGCTCTTCCTACAACAGTGGAAATAGAACAAAGTGAAGATGTAGCCTCCACAAAGAAAACCTTCACAGATACAGTGTTGGCCTAGTAAGTGATTGTATATCCACACCTGGCAGTGCTGGGACACATACATTATTTAGATTACACATAGAATAGACATCATTTTGAATTAATACATAGTTGGAAATGAAATTAAAGTATACATAACACACACATTCCTGACAAATTCCTCCAAAAAGATGTTTCTGAAAAGTCATAGGCATATTCCAAAAGCTTCTTGAATCCAATTCAAGAACATCCATGGGAGGAAAAAGAGAGCAGGTAAATCACATATCAGGCATGGTAACAGATTCTGTAGATAAAAACTGAATTAATATTTTCCTTTTACTGAGTTCTGATAACCCTTAGCATTGATGTTGAACATTGATTTTTATTTTGACCCCGTAATTAGATTATAATCTTTTTAAAATATGTGAGATCATATCTTATTTCTATTTTGCCCCATTCCTGGACCCTAGAACTATATTCAAGACATAATGAGAACTCAGAACATGTTTGCTGAAGAATTCAGTAAGTTGACTGAGACTTGGATTCTTGTTAATTTCTTATCCACTTCATTGCCTATAATACTGAGAAATGTATGACTTCTGTCTGAGTTGTCATGTTAAATAAACAAACTTCCTGTTGTACTTGTCATAGTCGTAGGATGCAGGGAAATGTGTTTTCACATTAGGCCCTGAGATTTGACTGTGACTGTTGCTAAGGCAACAGAAGAAGGGAAAGCATCCAGCGTTCTGTGCTGCCTAGCTCTCCTGGGGTGTTTTTTGTTTTGTTTTGTTTTGTTTTGTTTGTTTTTGAGCCCTTCCTTTACTCCACCAGTTGCTTCTACTTCCACAGGATTCTGTGTACCTTAAATATGGTGACAAATGCCAGGGTTTGCTCTTTATGTCTTATCAATTTTCTGCTTTACTAAGGTTGGTGAAATCAACAGCGGCTATGAAGAAGGAATAACATAAGAATGATGCAGTGCCTTGGGGATAAACAATTTTCATTTGAAAGGTTGTTACACTGGATGAGTTTCAATGAAATGATGTTGCTAAATACAGAGAATGTCTAGAGAGAGACCTTGGAAGTCAAGGAGAAAACTTTGTTAAGACTTAGGCACCTGGCTGTATCTCAGAGCACGATTCTCAATCAAAAACAAAGAGTAAGTGAAGTTATTTTCAAAAGCTTTTATAGGGGTCATTAAAAATTTATGTCAACTTTATATAATCAAGATAATTTGTATTACAGGGATTGACGTTACCACCATAACTTGTAAAGTTAAATCTGACACTTGAAGGAAGGCAATAAGAACATGTAATAAATTATACTTATAGAATTTTAATAGCAAACAAATTAGAAAGATCTCAAAGGCATGTGGTCCAACTTCTATCCCATACTTGCATCACATCTACAGCATCTCCACCAATAGCCCCTTCCAGTGCTCAGTGTGATCCTGTAGCCATTCTGGAAACACAGCCTTCCCATGATGCTAAGGAACACCTCAGCAGGTGAAAGACAGTGAGTTCTGATTGATTCTGACATTTTGTTAAGAACAATGACAAAGGAAGAAACCCTGCCATTTGTGAAACATGGATGGCCCTTGAGCATATGATGTTAAATGAGATAAGTCAGAGGAAGACAAGCACTGTATGATAAGATTAATGCTGCTTAAAACTAGTAAGTAAGCCATAAAGATTTAATGTGTAACAACAGTATTGTCCTACAATCATGAAACTTCCTGCGAGCCAACTTAATTATCCCATCCTCTAAAAAAGGACAGTTATGTATTATGACAGAGATGCTAAATATTACTACAATGACAATCATATTACAATAAATAAATGTGTCAAATTAATATGTTGTACACCTTAAATTTATGCAGTATTTTACGTCAAATATATTCAATTAAAACTGTCTTTCCTTATATTGAGACAAAATATTGTCCCTGTAACTTCTATTAGCCATAATTATAAGGCCTTTGGGCTGTAAAAAAAAAAAAAAAAGGAGTATATTTTCATATGAAAAACTTCTCACTGCTACACTGACTCACTTTCTTCTCCTGGGCCCATGGTAGGAAAGGGAAGGGGATGAATGGTAGGTTGCTTAGGCAGTTTTCTCTCTTTCCCTTCCATATACAGGGTGTCACGAAAAAATGTGTTCACACTTTAATAGCTGGTAACTTGCTGAATTCTTTTTTGTTTTATATTTCACCATTGAGAAATAATGGCTGAAGCCAGACAAAGTTTTGAACAAAGAAAGTTTATTGTGAAGCGCTACTGGAAGTATGCAAAGGCAGTAGAAGCGCAAACAGGACTGACGGTGTGTGTGGCATATCCACGCACAGGTCCACTGGCCCTTCCTTTCTGACAGGTACTGTAACTGGGGCCACTTACGTGAATTTACTGCAGGAATCAGCCCTGCCACGTATTCATGAAGATTTTCATGATGAGGACTTTTACGTCCAACAAGGTGGAGCGCCTCCACATTACCATCGCGACATAAGGGCCTGTCTCAATGAGAACCTGCCACACAGGTGGATCGGGCGGAGGGGTCCTGCAGCTCACACTGCATGTTCACCAGACCTCACACCACTAGACTTTCTCCTTTGGGGATTTCTCAAGAATCACGCTTATGCAAAAAAACCTGAAACCATTGATGAATTACAAGTAGCCATTGAAAGAGAATGGGCCCAAATACCAAATGAAATGATTCTTTTTTAAAAAAATAATTTATTATTATTTATTTGTCGTTTTGTTTATTTTTTAAAGAGAGGGGAAAGGAGAAAGAGGGGAAGAGAAACATCACTGTGTGGTTGCCTCTCACTCGCGCCCCCAACCGGGGACCTGATGTGCAACCAAGTAATGTGCCCTGACTGGGAATCGAACCAGCAACACTTGGCTCGCAGGCCGACGCTCAATCCACTGAGCCAACTGAGCCACAGCAGCCAGGGTGAAATGATTCTTGATGTTTGTGATTCTGTTGCTTTGCGTTGCCAGCAATGTCTAGAGCAGAATGGTCATCAGCCTGAAAACAGACGCTAAGTATGAGAAAGTACATTTATGTAGTTTATTGTGAATGTTGAAAGGGAACTGTATGCTAATAAATACAGACTTTATAATCATTAAAACTATGGATACAGTTTTCTGCGACACCCTGTATATACCTTTTCTCCTTCTCCCTAGAATTGGACTGGGGAGGAGAGAGCACTGGTAAAACCAGGACAGGCTTACTCGATGGGGACCTCCAGGATATGGCAGGGATGTTCTCTGGGCTGGACACTGCTGAAGTCCTATTAGCCCTCCAGGTGAGCCTCTTGTGTGAAATCAAAATGACGCGAGGCCAGCTCCCTCCATAGGGGCACCTTCAGCACAAGCACGGCCACTCCCTGGGCAGTCGGCCAGCCACAATCTCTTTGCCTTTTGGCTTTTAGGGATGCGGGTCTCATACCAGTTTTTAGGTCACAAACTTTAGATGTCCAAGTTAAGCTTCCCAAGTGGCTTTCCCAAAGCCCATCTATCTCTGTTTGATGCAGGGAAGGAGCACAGTACATTCCTTCCCTGCTCATGGTGGGGATGAGTGATGAAGAATGTCACAGCACACAATGAGCTGTTTCTGAAGAAATTAGCTCCAAACCAGTCTGGCCTCTATAACTTCAACCTCCTAAATATCTCTAGCTTTCTTTGCTTGTCTCCTTTTTGTCTCTTACAATTCCTTCATAGAGGGTCTATCATCATACTCTGAAATATTAAAAGGGCACTTAGCACCCCCATTTTGCCCTCTTTCTGTGGCAGAGTCCTGCTTTAACATCCAATCACACAAATGTCACCCTTCACTTTTCCTGCTGGTCTCTAACTTTTCACCTGCAAGTCAAATTTGGAGTCAGATTCCTCTGGACAGCATTTTCCCCCTCAAACTCCACTCTACCCTGTACTTCTCCCTGCTGGGTTCCTACCTTTGGAAATATCTTCCCGTTTTGCTGTTTACCCAACTGCAACTGTCTCCTTTTTATCCAGCTTATTGTTTTATTTTTCTTTATCATCTTATTCTAGAGCAGTGGTTCTCAACCTTCCTAGTGCCATGACCCTTTAATGCAGTTCCTCATGTTGTGGTGACCCCCAACCATAAAATTATTTTTGTTGCTACTTTATAATTTTGCTACTGTTATGAATCGTAATGTAAATACCTGATATGCAGGATGTATTTTCATTGTTACAAATTGGACATAATTAAAGCATAGTGATTAATCATAAAAACAATATGTAATTATATATGTGTTTTCCAATGGTCTTAGGCGACCCATGTGAAAGGATCGTTCGACCCCCAAAGGGGTCGCAACCCACAGGTTGAGAACCGCTGTTCTAGAAAGTCCTAAAATGGCTTTCTACAGATCTAAAAATATTATTTTAAGCCATTTTGAAAGGTCTTGTTTGGTTTACTTACTTATTTAATTTTGTATCCTAGTTTGTCCTTTGTTTCCCACTCATCCTGCCCACCCACTCCACTCAGGCTCTCTCCTTTGTCACAGCTGGGCCACACTCTGACTACACTCTCACCTCAGTCATAACCACCAGGTACTCTCTAAATAGCCACAGCGTATTTAGCACTTACTTTCTGGGCGGCATGCAAGATCAGGGAAGTGTCGGGTCTGACCGCAAGGAGTTTCACTTTCAATGGGCAGGGCAGAACACAGCAAAAGAAATGGGAGAACCTTCAATATGCTAAAAATGTGATCTGACAATATGTAGGTTGCACTTGCATGCATACAGTTGGCTTTGGTAAAAGTTAGATTTTTAAATCTCTCCTGATCCGTGAAATCTTCCCACTTCGTTCTCAGCAGGACTACCTGTTTTGCTCTGACAATTTTGGACATGTTAGGTCCACAGATGTTCCTGCCTTAGCCTTCCACCACTAACATAAATCTTCCCTAAATTTGTCCATGAGATACATTTTTAATTTAGGTTTTGCACACATTAGCGAAATCATTGTACTTTCAGTTATCTCTGTGCCTAATAGTGAGCATTTAAATCAGGTTATTATCATTTCTTTCCAGTCTTTTCTAGCACATAAAACTTACTATATATATTCAGAGCTTTGTGATGCTTATAATGACATTAACGACTATAATGACACCTCCCATTTGTGTTACACTTTATAAAGTACTGTCATGTACATTGTCTTATTTGATTCTAAAAATGCCCCTGTGATGATTGTGACTAGTCTGTCCATTGCAGAATTTCTCAGAGCCCATTACAGCTCCTCTGCTTCCCACGGCTCTGCTGCAGATGCTCCATAGAAATCTACCCCTGAAGTTCCGTTGCTCAGGTGACTCTAGGCTCCCAAGCCCATTTGCTCATGCTTCTCTGACCCTAATTGTAAAGCAGGTTCCTGTTCTTTCTCTTCCTTCTCTCCCTCAGATTTTATGAGATCCCTCGCTTCTGGGTCCTGCCTTACTCCAGAACTCTGGTTTTGGTTCTACTTTATCTGTGCCTAGTGGCCAAGGTCCTCACTACCCACTCCTGGAGGCAAATCTTGAAGTCACAGCCTTGACCCTGCCCACTAAGGAGGGAGGTCATTGGTGTAATTGCCAACCAAAACCTCAGCTTAGGGACTCTACGGAAGTTGCTATTTTCTTCCTGTACAGAAGCATGATTTAGAGACCTGATTCCCTCAGTGAAGTCAGCTCTTCACTCTGGAGACCTGCATTTGTTTTTAATGTAGATTAGATGTTGGCACAAAATGAAATGAATTTTCAAACATTTGTGATTATATTAAAATATGACCATGGGGACTATCAGCTGATACCTAGCCCCACAACCTAGAGTTTCCTCTATACTTTTTCTCATGAAAACTTGGCCACTAGTACCCCAGCTTCTATTTTATAAAGGATTATAAAAAGAGCTCCAGTTTTCATGAATTCTCCCTATAACACATTAGTAGAACGTATTGAGCAATGAGAGTGCCAATGATGTGCAGGAATTAAAAACCAAATAGATAAATCCAGGGATGGCAGAAAGCCCGAAAAACGAGGGTAGTGCTAGGAGACCGTAGAAAGCTGAGTGCTGCCTTTATAGGAAGAGTTTGCACATGGCATGCCTTTGACTTGGACAACCGTATTTCTATTTTAAAGCAAGTTGCCCCGTATTTCCTGAAGTAAAAGATTTTCAGATGCTTTCACTTATAGTTTAGAGCATTACAGGATGTACTTTTATATAGGTGATTTGTGCAAAGTAAGCAAACTCACAACAGTATGAATGCGACTTATGTTTAGGGATTGTAAAAAATATAAATTGATTTCCTCATTTTTTATTGCAACCCTATTGCCACAGTAAGCGTCTTTTGTGAAAAGAAAGGTAAAACAATAAAAAATAAAAAATAAACCTATAAAAAGAATCTCTCCAGGATGTGTAGAGGACAGAAAATTCTCCCCTTCTGAAGCATTAAACCTCCTCCCCTAGTGGCTGAAATCGTTCTCCTGGCTGAGCAGCTGAGGTTATGTGAAGACCAGGCTGGCATTTCCAAGGAAGTTAGGAAGCTTGTCAGAGTGGGTGTGCAGCCTGGAGTTTAGATAAGATTTCCCAGAGGTTTTAGCTGCTCTCCATTGATTTCAATTTGGCTTCCTCCTTAGCTGGGTTCTGCTTAGCATTTCAAGCTTGGGTAACTAGCCTGGTTTTCAATAGTGCCAAACCCTAAAGCAGTCTATAAAATGCACTAAGCTTCGCCTAGAAAAACACACTTCTGCATCTCATACCACGGACTGTGGCTCTAAAAATTGGCTGTCTCTCATGTGCATTGACCCTTTAGCATTCCAAGCAGTTGGTCTGTCACTTTCCTTCCATTTTATAGCTTTTATAAAATGAGGGGCTGAGTTCATCAGGCTCAGGGGTGAAAATTCTCTTCAGGAAGTGTGATTTTTTCACAGCACAGTGCAGTCATCTATGGAGGTAAAAGAATGCCCACCATAAAAATACCTGTAAGATGGATTTTCTAGCTGGAGCTCCAATATAATTTGACCCTTAGTGCGACACAAGGTAATAACTTAATCAGTTCTCATCACTCAATTTCATATTTTCCTGATAGTTTCTTAAATCTGAGGGCGTGACTTTTTTCTTAATTTGGATTTTGCTCCTGTCCTAGCTACCTTATGCCCCTTTCACCTCAGCCACACACCCAGGCTCCACAGGTGAATCCAAAACATGGAAAAGTCTCACCTCTGGTCACAACTTCCGGTGGCCTCCCACAGCTCTATCCCACACACCAACAAGGCAACTCTTCGACATGACAGCTCTGGGTGCCAAGCCTTCCGTGCCTCAGCCCCCTTCAGCTCCTTCAGGCGTTACCTTCCACCTGGATCCCATAATCAAAATGTAATCTGCAATCTCACCACATTCCCTGAGAGTTCCCTACTCCACCTGGGCCGCCGCCACTCAATTCCAGATTCTATTCTCTTCATCCAGCCTTGTGGGAAGTAGAGCAGAACTAGGAAATAACTGTTTGGTCTCCTGGCCTGGCCCTTACACATTTCTGATTTCTATCTGGGTAGGACATGCTACTTAGCAACCTTTAACTCATCTCTAACCTGCTGCACACTGGCTCCTGTTTCCCTACACCTCAGTTAATATCTTAAATAAGAAAACAGGAAAGAACTGGTACAAATTCTTCATTTCCCATGCTAAGTGTTTTCTGTTCAGCTTTGTTCACTCTTCTTTGATTCCTTTCTGTAAAGTTTCTTTCCAGGAATGCCACCCCCACGGGTGTGCTTTACCCCATCTGTTGAGTGGAGGATTAGGGGAAGGATGATTCAAGTGGGAGAATGCCAGGAGTGAAGAAGCAATCTCTGCTCGTGACCACTGCACAGGCATCCAAAAATTGTGCCAGAACTGACTCTCTCTCAAACACACAACTCCCCTCCCACAGATACACATGTACACACAAACATATACACACGCACACACACAACACAGATGCACATGTACACATGAATATATACACATGCACACACATATATATACACCCACACATAATGCATACACACACATATGCATGCATACACATCCCCACACATATGTACATACAAATGCACAAAGATATACACATGTGCACACACATACACACATATAAAGTCTGTCCAGAAAAAGTCCAGCCATTGTCAATATACCGAGAATGGTTTGCATGACATCAATGTAGCCTGGCAACCAAAAAGAGTGGACTGGAATGCACATGCATGAACAATGATGACTTTTCCCTCTGGGTTGGTAGATGCAATTGAATGAGCCTGTGTACTGTGTGGCCATCACATTCAAAATGACTGAGCAAGTACAGCAACGAATCTGCACCAAATTTTGCCTTAAGCTTGAACATTCCTCCAAGGAAACTATATTCAGATAATCTAGAAGGCCGCAGCTGTGAGCAACTGGTGATTGGCAGCTTCATCATGACAACTCACCGGCTCATGCATCACGTCTCATGGAGAATTTTTTGGCTAAATATCAAATCATCCAGGTGATTTAGCCCCCCTACAGCCAAGATTTGGTGCCCTGTGACTTCTGGCTTTTCCCAAAACTAAAATCACCTTTGAAAGGGAAGAAATTTCAGACCTTTGATGAGATTCAGGAAAATACAAATGAAGTATTTTGAACAGTGGAAAGATGCTGAGAGAACTCTATGAGGTCCCAAGGTGCCTACTTTGAAGGGGACTGAGGAGTCATTGTCCTATGTACAATGTTTCTTGTAGCTTGTATCTTCTACCATAAATGTCTCAATTTTTCATAGCACATGGCTGGATACTTTCTGGACAGACCTCATGTATACACATACATATATACAAACACACATACATGCACACAATTATGCACATACTCACACACACATACACAAGAAGCAGGTTTGAAGATTCTGCTGGAATGACTTCTGTCACAAAGGACTGGTGTAAACAGGTGTTCTGACCACCACTCCCAGTTCTTCCTTCCTTAGGTAATGACACATTAATTTTCCTTTAGGAAATCAACACTTCAATTTTGTTGGGATGCCTGATGAAGATACCCCCCTTTGCAGGTTGACTGAATTTGACTCTTGATCAGATTGACGTCTGAACTGTGGATCTCATTGGTGCCAACAGTGAAAGAAGGTCACTTTGTTCCTGAAGGCCCATGTCCACAGCTGATCTGGAGCCTGGTTCTTCCTTTACCCTTATATTTTGTGAACTGTCTGGTGTACTTCAAAAAAGTTCTTTTTGAATTAAATGATTGGTCCATTTATATTGCTTGCAAGCAAAGAAATCTAAGTTTTATGGGATTTGAGTGAGCAAAGGTAACGTGGTATTGAAGAAAAGGCATTGGATAAGGAGTCAGAAAACCTTGACCCTCGCTCTAGTTCTGCTTCAAACGGCTGCATTGATTTGTTTCATGCTGCTTCACCCACAGGATGAAGATTCTCACCTGAGGGGACATAGACCTCCTGAACAGCTTTTAAAACCATATACACTCATGTCTCACGAAAATTCTGCCAAAGCTTCTCCTTTCCCCTCTGCCCTCCCATGCATTGCCTTACCATTGAAAGTGTGTTATACCACTCAGATGTACTGGGTAGAAAAATAGCCGGCTGGACTAGAATACAGGAGTGGGAAAAAGGAGGGTAATTAATACTAATACAATAATTAACAAATAATAATACAAAAATAAACTCTGTTTCATGTACTCACAATCGTAAACCTATTTTTGGCCAACCCTTGTATTTCCGAAAGTCCTTCTAGGTCTAACATCCTTTGAATGTATGAGATACTTTTTCAAAAATACAGCTGTTTTAGACAGGTTATGAAAAAAATTTAAAGCAGAAGGAGAGGTAGGAATAGAAATAGAATCAAATCTCAAAAATTGGAGGAACAGTTGCAAAAATTTTAATATGAGCTGCCTTAAGTACAATGATAAAACCTATAGCAAATATACAGACAGTCCTCAGCTTATGATTTTCTGACTTTACAATGGTGGAGAAGTGATATGCATCCAGAGTCACTGAACTTAGAATTTTGAATATCGATCTTTTCTGGGCTCGCAGCATGCAGTTTGATACCTGCTGACGCTGGGCAGTGGCAGAGAGCTGCAGCTCCCCACCAGTTACTCCGTCACCCAGGATAGCCACCAATGCTCTACAGTGTGCTGGGTTGCCAGCATTTTAGGGCTTTGGGATTTGTGTTTTTGTATCCCATCGTGTCTACAAAATGCCTGTTAGTGTCTCTTGCTTCTGGTGAAAAGAGGAAAGCAGTTACTCTTGAGATAATATTCAAGATAAGTGCCCAAGTGTAGCTAACATAAGCATTCTGAGCACATTTGAGGTTGGCAAGGCTGAGCTATAAGGTTGGGGTTTTGGTGTATTGAATTAAGTGCATTTTTTACTTAAGATATTTCCACCTTTAAATGGGCTTATTGGGATGTGACCCCATCATAACTTGACAAGTATCTCTGTTCCTTAGGACTCGTAAGACTCCTCATATTTTAATTCTTCAGCACAGGGGGCTTCAATTTTTAGAGAAGACCACAAAAAACAAAAACAGAAAAACCTTGATGTTTCTTTAACACACTCTGTGTTTAGAAAATTTCCATTGCATGAAATATTAAGACCATCAACATGGCCATATAATAACTAATATTCAGTGTCTAAAAGAGGAGGTTTTTGAGAAATTTAACCAAATGCTACTAAACTAAAATGACTTGGTCTCAAAATTTTCTGAACAATTTGTTTCTCATTAAGGAACTATATAACAAATCTGAGTGATACAAAAAGGAAAGTAGTTCAAAACATCAAATATACACTAGTGGGCTAAAACAAAACATCAATTAAATGTTGGCTGGTTAAGATATTAAAGAAATATCAAAATTAAAATTCTAAACATATTGTAGTAAAAGTCATCATTTTTATTTTGTTACTGGCCTCTTTTTATGCAATACTGTTAAGCATACTGAAATTAAAACCACAGTCATTAATCGCCCGTCAGCGTTGACATGATCAATTCCTCAAAATTGTATGAAATATTTATGATAAATATGCCTTATTTTAATTAATTCATCAGTTATTTTTATATTCTCTTTCTCTTTTACACTCACTCACACACACACACACACACACACACACACACACACACACACACACATATATATATATATATATATATATATATATATATATATACATATACCACCACCATCACCATAGGATTCGGGCTCAAAATATTTAATATTTTGACAACTTAAAAGAGCATATTCTTTGATATATTCTCTGCCCCTGAAATTGCTTAAGATTGTATGGAATAGACCCATATGTTGATAATGTTCGGCAGTTTCTACAAACTGTTCACCATATGTTCCTACTGGAACTTTCAAAATTATGTTTTCTCCCTACTGCATTGATAATCTCAGAGGCTCATGCATGCATGCAAATTCTGGGTGTAACTTCATCTTCTTCAGTGCTTTTTGTATACCTTTTACAAGTTATGTTTGTATAACAAGTAAGAAACATTTGTTCAAAGAATTGAGGTAATTAAAATTTAGAAGTTTGTCATGAATTTAACCAGTTTCTTATTCTGACAGAGAACATTCACTGAGAAAACTTCTGATTATTTTAACAATAATTACATTGGCAGGACAATGGAATATATAATTTATGATAATAATGATGCCATTTAACTGTCTGCATCTTACCTAAGCAAATTCTTTGTGAGAATTACTTTGGTAACACTCTGGCTTATTTTACAGTTGTACCACTCAGTCTGTTTTATAAGTTTCATTCACTATTTCATTAATAGAAGATAAAATACAATATATATCATGCTGTAAATAGATAGGGGCGGACCAAGCAAGAAGCATGATACTTTGTGAGAACATTATATTACACAGTTTCACCCATGAGACACTCAAATTTTAGGTCTTGCCTTTTGCTTAATATTGAATAACTGTTGCATAGTTTTGGGAACATCATAAAGAGTGATACTGTTGTGTTTATGCATTTGTATAACTCTGTAAAGGAATCTAGAGGAAAAGAGAATTGCAGGGCAATTTTAATTTTTAAGGTACATTATGGGGAAAATTACAGATATGTCTATAAAAAATTAACAAAAACCATTAAAAAGAATCTGTAAAAAGCTTTCACACTGCACTAGGAGCTAAGAAAAATGTAGGAGTGAAGAAAAATGTAAACAAAATTAAAATAAGACGGTATAAACAAATAAATTCATGTACATTGGTGACAACAATAAAAATGAAGTGGGTTTTAAAGATAGAGAATATTAGATTTGGATTAAAAATAAAAGTTATATGCTACCTATGAGAAATACATCTAAAGCAAAAAGACAGGTTTGAAACAAAATACTTGGAAAAGATAGAGCTGACAAATACTAAACACAATAACATTACTACCAGATAAAATAGTAATTTAAAAAATACTAAAATAAAAGGAAATGCTACACTGTCATTTTTTAAAAGACACTCAATTGTATCTTCAAAATATACAGAGTGAAATCTGATAGAATTACAAAGACTTAAAATCTACCAAGGTATAGGATTTAATTCACCTGTAAAAAATAGTAAGTTCTACAGTATATGCTTATACATATATATAGTAATGTACAGAGTCTATTTAATCTACCCTGCCCAGGCTCTGTAGCTTCAGCGTCATCGCAAGATGTCGATTCAACACGGGAGGAGACAGATACCATGTCACTCCCGAGTCGGACTGCACAGCCATTCTCGGCGGTGCAGATAGACTCTTAAGAAGCTACACCATCATCTCTCGAGACGGACGGCTGCCGACGATTTAAGATTAGTTTAAAAGAGTTAAACATGATTTTTTTACTTTTCATAATTAAGAATAGTTTATTTTTCTCTCTTTTCTAATTGTTTTCTTTATAAGTGAAAGAATTTCTTTTTACATATACATATGTGTCACATAATTATGTCATCTTTTGTGCAAAATATTTGCAAAATCTTTTGTTGTGCCACTGGCAACCAGACGTGTTACTCAAACTGTTTTCTACTCCATGTCACTTAAACTGAGGCCAAATCACCTTCCTTGGAAAGCTATGGACCATCAGGGAAATTGATGACATCTAGGTAGGGGTTAAAGGGTTGAATACATAGAAGAAAAATAATGTAAAAAAAATACAACTATAAATAGTTGAAATTATATACACACATATATTCACAGACTTGGATTTTTTTCAAGTATACGATGTAAAAGTTTGAAGATCATGTTCTTTTACTTTGGAGTTTCTTAAGCATAAAGTTGCAAAAATTAGAAGGTGCGAAAACTTAAAATGGAATTTAATTTTTAAAATATTTCAAATATTTTACATTTCAATTTTTAATATTTTAAAAAATTAATTTATTGGGGTGACATTGATTAGTAAGATTATATAGGTTTCAAGTGTACATTTCTATGATAAATGATCTGTATATTGCATTGTGCACCCACTACCAGGAGTTAAATCATCTTCTGTCACCATATATTTGACCCCCTTTGCATTTACAACCCCAAAGCCCCTTCCCTCTAGTAACCACGATATTGTTATCTGTGTTTATAAGTTTTTGTTTGCTTGTTTTTCTTAGTTGTTCACTTGTTACTTTCACTGTTATATCCCAAATATGTGTAAAGTCATATGATTCTTAACTTTTTCTGACTGACATTTTGCTTAGCATGGTATTTTCAGAGTCCATTCATATTGTTGCAAATAGCAGTACTTCATCTCTTCTTATGGCTAAGTGGTATTTCATTTTGTGTGTGTGTGTGTGTGTGTGTGTGTGTGTGTGTGTGTGTGTGTGTGTGTGTGTATTACATCTTCTTTATCCAGTCATCTATCAAAGGACATTTCAGTTGTCTCCATGTCTTGGCCACTTAATACTGAAATGAACAGTATCTTTGTGAATAAATGTTTTCAAATTTTTCAATAGTCAGAAGAGGGGTTGCTGGGTCATGTGGTAACTGTATTCTTAAATTTTTGAAGAACCACCATACTGTTTTTCACAATGGCTGTATCTTTTCACATTCCCACCAGCGGTAAATGAGGATTCCTTTTTCTCCACAACCTCTCCAACAGTTGTCATTATTTGTCTTATTGATAACAGCCATTCTAACAGGTGTGAGGTGTTATCTCGTTGTAGTTTTGATTTGCATGTCCCTAATAGCTAGTGAAGTTGAGCATTTTTTTATATATGTGTGGGCCATTTGTATGTCTTCTTGGGAGAAGTATCTGTTCAGATCCTCTGCCCTATTTTTAATTGGATTATTGTTTGGTGTTCGAGTTATATGAGTTCTTTTATATTTTGGATACTATCCCTTTGTCAGAGCTGTTGTCTGTAAATATCTTCTCCCATTCAGTTGGTTGCCTTTTTGTTTTGTAGGCAGTTTCTTTTGCTGTGCAGAAGCTTTTTAGTTTGATAAAGTCCCATTTATTTATCTTTGCCTCTACTTCCTTTGCCTTTGGGGTCAAATTCATAAAATCTTCTCCAAGATGAAGGTCCATAAGTTTAGTACTTATGCTTTCTTCTTTGTAAATTATTGTTTCAAATATTATATTTAGATCTTCGATCCATTTTGAGATAATTTTTGTATATGGGGACCTATATACAGAAAACTACAAAGCATTATTAAAAGAGATTGAAAAAAGACACAACAAAATGGGAAGACATTCCATGTTCATGGATTAAAAGAGTTAACATAGTTAAAATGTCCATATTATCCAAATCAATATGCAGATTTAGTGCAATCCCAATGGCATTTTTAAAATATATAGAACTAAAAATCATCAGATTTGTATGGAACCACAAAGGACCTCAAATAACCAAAGGAATCCTGAGAAAAAAGAAAAACCTGAAGATATTATATTCCTTAACTTCAAGTTGTACTACAAAGTGATGATAATCAACAGCATAGTATTTGCAAAACAAAACACACAAACAAAAAAACCACAGACACAACACAGACCAGTTGAACAGAATTGAGAGCCCAGAAATAAACCCACATGGGCAAATAATTTTTGATAAAGGAGCCAAAAACATACAATGGAGGAAAGAAATCCTTTTTAATAAATGGTGCTGAGAAAATTGGAAAGCCACATGCAAAAGGATGAAACATTTTGTTTTTAATACATATTTGTATTTCTTTGCTTTAATCCACTTCTTTAACTTCAAAAATACTGTATTTTATTCACTATCTGTTTATAGCTTCCAAAAATCACTGAACCATCTTCAAAATGCACTTAAAGGATGGCCTTACTGATCAAAAAGAACTCTTTCTCTTCCTCTTTAGTTTAAGTGCATAGGTAAACATTTCACCCTGAAGAATATCAAGCATCAGAAAGAGAAGCAACTTTTTCCTTTATACTTGGTGGCAACTTTTGCTTTGTCAATGATTCATGAAGTTCAAAGAAATTTTCGTCAACAGAGCACAGAAGTATTCCTGAAACAGCATTATTCAACAAATGTGCTCCTGTGTTGATTCTAACAACCGTAGATAGCCAGCATTATGTTCACACCCATGTTCACTCTCTCATAGCCAATGTAATGTTTGTTTTTATAAAACCAATGAATAAGAGACAAAGAAAAGTAAATCAGATGTGAGGAATTTGGGGGAGAGGGCAGATAATTTTAAATAGAGTTGAAAATTCTGAAGAAGGTGAAGGAGTTAATCATGTAGAATTCTGGGGATGCAGCGTTAAAGGCAGAGGGAAGTTGGTGGGAAGGATACAATTATCAATACCACACTGAATTATTTAATTCTACCTGATTAGAATTCATAATATGTATACATGCTCTCATGTTCAAATATTTTGTTATGCATATTTGAACTTTATTTGAGGAAAAAGGTTTTTGTCTCCTCCTCATGGCAGATGGTTTCACGTGTTGTTCTGTAAACATGGTAAGGAACACAAGGTACTTCAGAAGACCTCCCCATTTGCATGCAACACAGATACCTTATCTTCTTCGTTGCTCATTACGAGACTCAAGAACCATTTGGAAGATGCAGAAACAAACACCATATTTTCTTTGTTTCAGCACTTTCTTTCATTAAATCAGAGTTACCCAGCTGTTAGTGCTGAAATGTTATCCTTAGGGAACTACTTCTTTCCAAAGGAGGAAGGTTTCCTTCAGTGCAGGAGCACTCATAACCCAAAGAACTGAGTTTGTTTTTTTGTTAGGTATGTTTTATCGATTATGTTATTACAGTAGTCCCAATTTTTCCCTTTGCTCCCCTCTGCCCAGTACCTCCCTTCCCTCCAGCAATCCCACCCCTCTTAAAAGAACTGAGTTTTTTATTGACAAGTAATGCAGTAAGTGGAGTATTTTAGATCAATATATACTCAGATTATTCTCAAATATTATCTACACAAATATGAATTCACTGTAATTTGATGCTGTTAATATATTTTAAAAGGCCAAAACTTTATTAAGAAAAAAAATAGACTCTCTTTATATCCAGCTGTTTTCTGCCAATACTGACCATCTTTCAGTTTTTATTTAGCTGTTTTCATTTCCTAAAATGGTCTTTACCTTATCCATCCAATGTAAACTAGCCATTAGTTATCACGTTATACCTTATTTTAATTCTTAAACAAAACATTTACCATAATCTCATATATTTTAGTTTATCTGTCCATCAAACTGTTTGTCTATCTAATGATTGCTGCTTTTCCTCTTGAAAGTAAGGGTCTTCTCTATATTATTTGATTCCATACTCCATGCACCTAGAATAAGGCCTGGTATATATTGTAGATAATCAGTATATATTTTTCAATGGATAGAGAATATGATAATAGTCTGAAATAATGAACAAACTTTAATATTATCATTAAATATCTACAAAAATTTATCATCTCATATCCTAAAATTTATAACATTCTATTGAACTTTTGCAGAACTCAGAAATATTCTTCTTAATCATCTTTAAGATGATGAAAAAAATAAAATTTAAGATTTTTAAAAATAATTTATTTATTTATCTGTTGTTTGGCTTATTTATTTATTTTTAGAGAGTGGGGAAAGGAGAAAGAGAGGGAGAGAAACATCACTGTGTGGTTGCCTCTCACTTTCGCCCCCACCTGGGAACCTGACATGCAACCGAGTCATGTGCCCTGACTGTGAATCGAACCAGCGACACTTGGCTCGCAGGCCGATGCTCAATCCACTGAGCCACAGCAGCCAGGGCTAAAATTTAAGATTTTAATATAAGGAATGATAAAGGCACATACTTATGGGAAAAATGAATGTCTATTATAGAAATTATTGATGAATTTTTGTAAAAAAATGTAAAAGAAGAAGAAGAAGAGAAAAGAAAAAAGGAAAGGAAAAAGAAAACATGTTAGGTGAAATAAAGACAAACCATTGAGCCAGTCTTCCAGGGTGCCATCAAATATAGCAAAACAAATGAACTACAAATCTTTGTAAATAAAGTTTATCCTACTCTTTCCAATGTCAAAAACCAAAGCTACTCTAGAAGTGGTAAAAGGGGAGTGAAATTCAGATAAATTAAAATGCCACAGACCTCCCTTCACTTACTCATACATGGCCATTTTCATTGAATGAATTCTTCTTAGGCCTGGAAGCCTTTGGTTCATTTCCAGAGCTCTAAAAACGGTGATTCTGACAGTGCGGGCCAATTTGTTTCTGTGTTTTTATGAAGAAGCGAACTTTCACAGTTCCTTACTCAGCCATTTTGATTAGATAATTCTTATCATTGTTATTAAACGTCCATATTTTACTATGTTTCCATGTAGCAATTTAAAAATGGCTATAAGTTTTTTGGCACTTCTTTTGCGGAGAGAGAGAGTTGATGTATTTTTCCCTTGAATCTACACAGTTTTATATTTATTTGAGCCAAAAAAGTACATGTTAATGATGCTATAATTTCCAAGGATATGTTTATTAAAAAAAAGAAATTTATAGCTTCTGCCTGACTCTTTGGGGATGATTATATTGGAGAAAACCAGTTGCTGTGTAAAAAATCCAACTACACCAAGACTGCAATGCTAGAGAGGTCATTCTTAGTTGTCCCACATAACAACCCAAGCTGAGCTCCTTGCCAACAGTCAGCATCAACTGCCAGACACACGAAAGGACTATCTTGAATGTACAGCACAGTAAAGACTGCAGATGACTGCAGCCTGGGACAACGTCTAACTACAATTGCATGAAAGACTCCAAGTGAAAACTGCACAGTCAGCCCCTCCCAAGATTCTTGACCCTCAAAATCATGAATGTTTGACGCCACCAAGTTTAGGAATAGTAAGTTCTTCACCAAAAGTAACTGGAACATGAGGATATCATCCCCAGGAGACCTGTTTTTATTGCCTGTCTTTTCTCTTGGTTTTCAGTTTGGTTACGTTTGCAATGCACTGTCCTTTTCTATTGAAACATAAACATTGTATATGAAAATGTGTAGAGGCACTGAGTGTGCTATCTTCTTACAAAGAATACTTAATGTTATTTTGGCAGGCATATAGGATATAGGCAGATCTCTCTGATCCAGTTGATTGTAATCTACTTCTTGTTTACTCTCATTCTTATGGACTAATTCTGGGTTATCAGAGTCTCCCTTCCTTGGCAGGTTCACTTTTTTCCTTTATACTGCTAAAAGCTCTTACATTTTTAGCCTCTTATAACTAATTCAGCTTGATTTCTTAGAACAATTTTCCAAAATGCATAATTTGAGAGTCAGGTAATGCCTCAAAAGGATGCCTCAAGGGGGAGATTGTGCATAATATGTCAGATTTGCATCTGTGTGTTATCACTTTCTCTAAAATATCTCTTCTGAAGTCCTGGGTACCTGGATTATTTTATGATATATTCAAATAGTTGTCCTTTTTACTTATTTATTTATTTTTAATTCAGCTTTCACAGATTTTCTTGGTGGGTGGATTGGATTGATACAAGTTATTCCATCACAACTCAGCATGAAAGTTTATCTTGCCATGTTTTTTTCTCCATAGCATGTTACATCCTCTGTATTTACTTGTTTGTTTATTCTATGTGTCCTGTGTCCTTACTATAGTGCCTTGAGAGCAGGAATTAATTTTGTACATGGTGACTTCCCAGAGCCTGCAACAACTACAGGCTGGGGCAAAAGTAGGTTTACGGTTGTTCATATGACAGGGACTACAATAATTAATAGGTAATAATATCAGAATAAACTCTCTTTTTGCATATTTACAACTTTAAATCTACTTTTGCCCCACTTTGTGTTCTTGAAAGAAGGACAACAGGAGGCAAGGAAACAAAAAGGACAGGCTTGTTGTTCTCCTAATGATCTTTTCCCCCAGGTACACCCAAAAATTTGCTTTAAGGGCTTTTAGATATCCTCCTTGATCAATATATTTTAAACTTCTCCTACGTCCCAAATTTGCCACTGAGTTCTATTAATTTCATATTTATAATATCTTTCCAATATGCCCTTCCATCTTCATCCCTGCTATCTCAGTTTGGGAGGCTCAACATCTCTTACCTGTTACTACATATGTAGTAACTTCCCATTTTGCCCTACTTCTAGTTTTCCTTCCCCTCATTCTATCTTTCATTAGATACTCTTTGTAGTATTTCCTCAAACACAAATGATTACATTTCAGTGGTTTAAAATATTTAAAAATCTCAGTGGCTGAGTACTGCCTACAAGAATAAACAAAGAAAATTTTATTTTCATGGAATACATAGAAGTTCAAACATGTCTTACCCTGACAAACAAGAATTCTTTAAAAAACCTCAACATCACCATAATGTACAACCTTAAGTTTCAAAAAATCCAAGACCATAACCATGTTATCATGATTTTTTGTATAACTCTCAATGGCCAAACATGACCCAAAGGAAGAATTATTAGACTGAAAATATTAAGTATTAGACTGTTGAAGAAAGTGGGATATAAAAATAATACATAAATATATGTTTTTGTTGGTTAGCAGTAGTTTGGTTTCATGTCTATTTTTTTAAAAATTCTGAAAAGGCTTACATTAAACTAAAAGATTTTCTTATACTTGAAGAAATATTGGATTTAAAGAAACAGATAATATTAGTTTTATTTTTTGAATAATACTAAATGCCTCTTTTATGTTAATGGCTGTCTAATTCCTCAGGAAACCAATATATGTGATAATATTTTTTTTCCTCTCAAAGAGCACAGTGACTAGTGATTCCACATAATTGATTAATTGATGTAAAGGCAGTATTGTAATGATTTTTTATTTCCTTATTTAATTTAAAAAGCTATTTAAAATATGAACAAGATGTTTATGATCCCTTAATAAAATATTTCTTCATGTGTCATCGGCTTCTACACATGATGGTATATTTGGCACGTTCTGTCATTACCCAAACTTATAAGAAAGCGTAATGTAGATCAAATTTTTCCTGGAGGCTATAGGGGGAAGACAAGATAATTTTGGAAACAATTGCTTTGAAGGACAGGGTAGAAGAAAGAGACCAGAAAAACAGACATCAAAGAAGTGAGAGTATTAAAGAAGGTAAGGGAAAATAATGCAAACTTTTTAAGCCTCAGGTTCCTTATCTGTAAAACAGATATAACATTTAACTTCTGTAATCATCGGGAAGAGGGTTAACGCAAACAGAGCTGTTACTATGACACTTGATGTTTAGTAAACACTCATTGATATTGTCATTTTTGTTTGTTATAAAACAACAACAGGAAACAAAATCTATTGCTACAGCATAAGCTAATTTCCTTGTCAGCAACAGTACCTGAGATACCTGCTCTTTGAATCATTGCTTATCTTATTTACTTAAATACAAAAATGAAAACACAGAGGTGATACATAGACCAAAAATTTGAAACCTAACAGATGACTTGTCCCATTGTATTTTTACTAAAGAGACACACTCCAGACAAAGAGTTTCTTCCACTTTTTCAAAACATCACCTTAGTTGTTGAACTCATGAGTTATTGTGTTGTTCTCTACAAATAAATGGCATGAGAATCACAATGAAAAACTATGGGTCTCATCAAAAAGAAAAGTATAACATAAAAGAAGCAGAAATGTCAGGGCTAGGGTGCTATCTCATAACTATTTTCTTTGGGATGTTTGGTTGTATGTGGGAGCTTTGCTTTTACCTAAGCGGTGATGAATTGTAGAATGTCTGACGATATCCATTAACACCTTTGTCAGGGCTACTGTGATTTATAGACTCTTTATGCTAATTGGGATTATGCTGCTGGCATAGTTAGATTCCCACTACAATTTTTTAAACACTTAAATCAAGTGATTTAACTACAGCCACACAGAAGACTTCAGGTGATTGAAGTATTTCAGGAATGACAGCACCAAATTAAAAATAATTAGCAGACACTTTCATGATAGCTAGTTTTCCCTGGGCCATGTGTGGTCTATTTTTGTACCTCCAGATGCCCCGTTCAGTGCAGTCTTATTTTTATTTACAGTTATTTCTAAAGTTGACAGAGATCTGTCAATTTGTGTTAATTTTGTTGAAAGCCAACTTACCAAGATTACGTGATAGCACCTTCTATCCTAGTTATCCAAGCCATTCACTTTGTGAAGTGAGTTGGTTTAACATTCAAGTTGGAAATAGCAAATCTCCTCCACAAGTTTATGAGGGGAAGTCTTTGCTATTCAACTCATTTTGAGATCTTGTCATCACCCAGTAGTTAATTAAAACCTGAGCAGACTTATTCAGTTTGATAAGGTATTTCCAGCCACAGCAATCAATAAATACTCTTCCAAAGCTACTTACCAAATAGCGTGTTCTCACTGGACTATTCTCAGTACAGCCAAACAACCTTAACAAAGAATTTCACCTAAACTTTGATGTTTAAGTATATTATTTTTTATATGTACAACTCTGTTTATTGCAACATTATTCCTAATGCCAAAAAAGGAAACAAAATGAATGTTTATTTATTTTTTGTCAGGATTTTTAAATTTTTGTGTTCAATTACAGTTGTCCCAGTTTTTCCCTCATTGCTCTCCCCTGTGACATTATTTTTAAGGAGAAAAAAAAAAAGCTCTGGTAAGTCAATAAAGCAAGCAGTTGGTTTTGGTCACAAAGTTATTTTAATGATTAGTTACACCATAATGGTTATATGAACAAAACCAATGAGCATATAAAAAAGGAATTCTATCCCATAGTTATCATGGAAATGCAAATTAAAATCAAATGAGATAATAGTATATGCCCCCCAGAATGACTAAAATAAAAATGAGAGACAACAGAAGCATTAAAGGGGATGTAAGAAACTGGAACCATCATCAGCGGTATCGCCAGCTTGGTGTATTTACTAACGGTGAACATACACATATTCTATCGATCCACGGCTCCACTCCTAGGCATTTACCTAACAGAAATTTATCTGCACACTCACCAAAAGACACATACAAGAATCAATCCCAGCACTGCTAACCTCTCTCTGACTGTATGTTCTGCTACATGTACATGGTGATCAGTAAGCAGATGAATATTCTTGGGCAACTTCACTGCAGATCTCCAGGCTTCTTTGTGCAGTTCTCTCCTTTCCTGTACTCTGTCCTGTTAACTTCAGTCACCTTGTTCTGCCCGACCGCTCAGCTCCATCGCTTCCACCGGGAAATCTGACAGGCCCTATCTTGGATCCCACTCCCCATACCGTGACCTGGAAGCTCTTTAAGGATGTAAGCTGGGGCAATTAGTGAGGCTCATCATTTGTTTTCCACTTCTCATGTTCCAATGCTTTGAAACTGTTGTTTTATATACTTCACCTAATTTTGATATCTGACCATTGGGTAAATCCAGGATTTGCTATCCCTTCTTGTCCAGAAGCTAACATCCTTAGCAATACCATTTTTACCTGAAAGAACAATTAAGGGCCAGTCTACAGTTCTTCAGGAATGGGTGTTTGGCAGACATTTTCTCTAGAATCAACAAAGTGAGCCTATTACTTCAAGAAAAACAACTGATAGTATTTGTTGTCAATGATAAAATTCAAGCTTTCAAGCAAAATTTAGAACTTTAGAAAATGTGTATCTGTCACCATTAACTTGACAGTATCTCAGTACATAAATACATCTCAAATGAAGTCAGTGGTGTTCCCAGATCTTAGCTATTGTAAATAACACTGCTCTGAACACAGGGGTGCATATATTCTTTTCTATTGGTGTTTCAGGATATATCTGGAGGCTTTTATGCTAAGGAAAATAAGCCAGTCAGTGAAAGACAAATACTACGTGATCTCACTTACATGTTAAATCTAATGAACAACATAAACTAAAGAACAAAATAGAAACAGAAGCATAGATACATGTTGGCGGGGAAGGGCAGGGGACTGAATGAAAGAAGGTGAAGGGATTAAGCAAAGAACATATATGCATTATCCATGGACACAGACAATGAGAACACAGATGTATAGGAATTGCCTGAAGGGGGAGGGGCCGGATGAAGGGGGTGGGGTCAGGTGAAGTGGGGGAAAGGGAAAAGAGCTGGGACAACTGTGATAGCATAAACAATAAAATACAATATAAATAAATAAGAAGTCAGTGGTGATCTTATCACTGTGATTTTTTTATTATTCTATAATGGAATGTGTCAACATGGGAAAGTATACATTACTTGCTACACTAATATTTTTCAAATGGTCAATGCCTGAAGATACAAAATGTCCATTTTAAGCACAAGATAGACCAATGGATTTTCATGTAACATCATTGAGAGAGTTTCAGATTCTGAGGTGCAACTAAGTTTTAAGAAACAACTTGAGTTTTGGTGTAGTATCAAAGATGAGTATACACAGTTATTTGAAAAGATATTGTAATATTCTCCTTTTTCCAATTAAAGACCTCTCTTTGACTAGATGTTCTTTATATTCTTCAATAAAAATATGCTGTGATATACTGAATTCAGAAACAGAATCCCAATATATTCTATTAAGCCAGACGTTAAATCGATTTTCAAAGTGTAAATTAATGTCAATCTTCTCACTATATATTTTTGTTTTAAAAAATATAACAATTTCTCATAAAATAAGTTACTTATGATAACATACTGGGTTTATTATTGTTATTTTCAAAGTAGATAATTTTTAAAAACTCTTAATTTTCATTTCTGTTATGGTAAATATCAATACATCGTCGGCAGCCGTCCATCTCAAGAGACGATGGTGTAGCTTCTTCAGAGTCTATCTGCACCGCCGAGAATGGCTGTGCAGTCCGACTCGGGAGTGACATGGTATCTGTCTCCTCCCGTGTTGAATCGACATCTTGCGATGACGCTGAAGCTACAGAGCCTGGGCAGGGTAATATGGAGGGTCTGCTGTTGCCCATGAAGCAGACCCCCCCTCTCTTCGCAGCTGAAGGGTCCAAGGGAAAGACGGAGTCCATACAGCTTGGCTTCAGGTGCGCCGCAGGAGTTGCCGGTGTTGACTACAACGTCAAACCGCCTTAGGGACTCCGGCTCCGGATTTTCTGTCGGGGTTTACTCCCTTAGCCTTTCCCCTGAAGAGGTATGCCGCAAGGCAGCGGAGGTTTTTTGGAGTCAGAGTTTTCCTTCTCTGATGTACCCTGACTGGAAGATCGAACCAGCGACACTTAGCTCGCAGGCCGACGCTCAATCCACTGAGCTAAACCAGCCAGGGCTAAATATCAATACATATCAACACATAAATAAAAGTCTTTTGAGATCTCCAATAATTTTTAGGCATGTAAAGAGTTCCTGAGACCAAAATCTTCCTTACAACTTCCCTTCCCTTATGTTTTCACGTTTGAAATTCTCTTCCTAGTCTGCTCCTTTCTGTGTGAGTCCAGCCCTTGATTCTTCTCTAGTCTGTTCCTCTCTTTAATATTTTGGCTCTGTTAACAGGGTCCTGCCCTGACGCCTCTCATGGCTGAAAATGTATCTCTGTGTCCCACTGTCCTGAGCTAGGCACCAGCCACTGAGGCCAGAACTACTTCATGCAATCGCGGGCTTACCTGATCTCTGCCCACTGGCCCCCAACAGGTGTGTTTTCTCTCCATTGCCTGCACTTCTTCTCTTTACTTGCTGTGTGACTGGTGTCAACCAGAGCATCTCCAAGAGCCTTCTCCGGTTTGTGTTCTTACTGCCTGCTGTGAATCTGTCCCTCTCTGAATTTCAGATGTTGTTTCCCGCTTTGCCAATCAAGATGAACTCCAATTTTGATAAATAAAAATAATTCTAAACTTCCAAGGAGTGTTCAAATTTAAAAGCATCTCTACAGAGGCATTGTACATCTTTAGTGTAACTCCAGTAGCAAAATACACCTTCCAACAGGGCTGGGCATGTGTATATTTGGGATAGGGAGCTGACTAGGGAGATGGGAAGATTCCTGGTGCTTTGCAAACCACACAGCTGTCTACTCTGCTTATGAGGAACTCCCCGGTGCCTGCTCCACCGCAGTGACACAGCTTTGTCGGACTTCTTGCCTGCTGTGATACTCAGAACTCGCAAGCATTTTGTATATTGTAACAAGTAGTTGGAAGACCATAATCTTTTATTTAGCGTTTCCTTTTCAAAGTCTCTTACTTTAAAGTTCTGTCTTTGAAACTGTGACATTTTCTTGAACAACAGACTCACAATCTCTCCCTGCAATGTATCCCAACACACAGACATTTGTTCCCCAGAAGAGTATAATGTTTTTTTTCTCTGAGTTACTTTCTAATATTTAGAAAAAGATACTGTATAGATCAGTCCTTGGGGTTGACAAAGGGAGGGGAGGTGGAGAGGAATAAAATCCTCATTATTTAGAATTTTCCATCCAGAGAAATATCTCCTTCCCTGTTATTCTCACAGATTTTTGAAAGGTCCATTGTCAGCACCCTCTTCCCCCACCCAACAGATAAAATGTCATAGGTTAGAAAATAAGAGACAAACCCTCTTACTCTAGCTTGTACCTGGTGCTTCTTGGTTGTACCACAACTGAGCAAAGATGGAATAAACAGGAATAGTATTTCCCAAGGAAATTATTTCCTTTTCACTTTGTCACGGTTAATGTTTTCCTTCTCATTTGAAAATCTGGTAATCTGGGAATAACAGATCAAAAAAAACATTTAATTTATGTGTATTCTGTGTCTGGCGTAAGTCTCCATGGTTATTAGCTAAATTGATGAGTCAAGTTCAGCATCATGTGTTACTCTTGCTGGTGTCATTTGTGTGTCGGAGGCTCAGGGAGTAGCTGTGTTTTCTTTATTTAACGGATTATTTTTTAAGCTTTTGATGGTGTTGTTCACTCCAATAAATTTATCCTCATTTTTATTTTGCCTTATGCTATGTTTATTTAAAATAAGAAAGGGAAAAAAACCTTACACACATATTTTGGGCATTTTGTCCTATCATTCTACTTTGAAGAGAATGGTCCCCATCTGTTTTTGACACTTTTGTGATAGTGATAGCTTCCCTGGGTATCTAATGACACACCTACCTTACTGAGTCAAATCTGTCCTCCGTGAAAAATTCTCAAAATTCAGTACGCTACTTTTTTCTTAAGAATATCTTCAGGTGCTCCTGTTTTCAATGTCATGGCAGATTAGTCACACAGAATATTCCCCCAAGTGCTGGATGTACTGGAAGAAAGTGCTGGAAAAAATATTTTAAGATATGTAAAACACCTTCCTAAATGGGCTTTTAGGAAGCCAGTAAATCCTCAAAGCCCCCAACTAGATGAAACCAGGAAATCTGCGCAGGTCAGCATGCTCCAAAGCTAGTTTTTGTCTTGGGGGTGACAGCTTACCCCTGCTTATCTTGAGCTCCTATGGTGGTGTGAGGTATGAGAGAAGAGATAAAACTCATCAGGTTGCCAAGGTCGGGAACCTGGTAAGAGCTTGCCAGCCATGGAGCTTGGACCCAAGAGGGTTGCACTCACAGTCGTCGTCGGCAGCCGTCCGTCTCGAGAGACGATGGTGTAGCTTCTTAAGAGTCTATCTGCACTGCCGAGAATGGCTGTGCAGTCCAACTCGGGAGTGACACGGTATCTGTCTCCTCCCGTGTTAAATCGACATCTTGCGATGTCGCTGGAGTGTCCTCTCCAGTGAAGCTGAAGCTACAGAGCCTGGGCAGGGTGATATGGAGGGTCTGCTGTTGCCCATGCAGCAGACCCCCCCCCCCCTCTCTTCGCAGCTGAAGGATCCAAGGGAAAGACGGAGTCAATACAGCTTGGCTTCAGGTGCGCCGCAGGAGTTGCCGGTGTTGACTACAATGTCAAACCGCCTTAGGGACTCCGGCTCCGGATTTTCTGTCGGGGTTTACTCCCTTAGCCTTTCCCCTGAAGCGGTATGCCGCAAGGCAGCGGAGGTTTTTTGGAATCAGAGTTTTCCTTCTCTGTGCACTCACAGTAAGCATGAGAATTAGAGTTGGGAAAGAAACATTCTCAAAATTCAATATGTCACTACTTTCTTAAGGATATCTTGCCATGCAAAGGGGATCCTGAGAAAATGTTTCTATCTCAGAGCCAAGTGGAGGAAAAATCCTTCTTTGAATTTTTTCAATACTGAACTGGTCCTTGCAGTGCGTTTAAGACACGAATTCACACTACCTGGGGGATTCAAAGACTCTTCAAAGCTTTTAATTTAAAGTGCTAGCAGGCAACTGGCAGAAACAGATGCCAATCTCTGTAGGATTCAACTTCAACCCAGGTGTTAGAGAAAAGAGAGCAACTCACTGCCAAATATTATGGAACAGAAAAGAAAATAAAGAAATATCGTTGAGGACTAACAAAAGAAAGTCACCAAAAGAAAACATTAAAAATTAATTCAGATATTGAAAAGATTGAACACATAATATGTAATAGCAATGTTTAGTTAAGGAGAAACTTGTAAGTATGATCAGGGGATAAACACATTCACAAAGAAGCCAAATTAATGTAGAGATAATTTAGATATGGCTGTATGAGATTTGAAATATGATCATCTGAAGAGGCCAATCAGAGCCTAAGGCCAGAGAACTGAGGTGACCTGGGCAGGTGTAGTCCAATGGGTAGGGGGCAGAGAATGGAACTCTCTTCTCCTAACTCTCAGATGTGGACTCATTTTTCTTCTGAGCATCTGGAGGCTGAATTATGTTTCACACAGTGAGACGTGCTTCTTTGTGATATTTGTCCAGAGAGAGTTGTCTGAATGTAGAAAGTTATTAAGGCCTATTTAAATTCAGATGTAACATTAAGTAGAATAAATAAAACAAGAGATTTATTAGATAATACTGATAAAACATGTCATTTGAATCAGTGATGCCTTTAGTATACATGTCTAGCATTCCAAGTCTCTGAATTCAACTGCAATATCAATAATACTAATACTCAAATCTGAAGCATTCCAGTAGTCCACTAACCCTTGTGGAACATTCAGACCTTTTTGGAGTTCCTGTTTTTAGGGTATTTCTGAGAACGCCAATGTTCTACTTAAGTATATGTCCATCTATCATTAGTCACTCTTTGAGCTACCATTGCTCCATGCCAGTCCCTGCCAATTCTCCACATACAACAATAAATGCTCTTGGGGGGTGAGGGAGATAATGACCCTTCCCTCTGTGTGAAGATCAGTGGGGAAGGCCAAAGCCACTTTGTCCCCTGTTATTGCCAGACTTGGACAAAAGCTGTATTTCTGTGCAGAGCCATTCTACTTCCCAGGTGTTTCCAGGCCCAGAACTAATGCAGTGGTTCTGTTTCTCTGCCACGTTTTCCAAGCCAGACTGCTCCTTCTCTTGTGCTGAATTTTTCTCTCTAGGCATTAGAACATTGATGCTTAGATTCAATCTTGCTTCATACCAATCACAATGGCACTTAGAATGGTCTTCCTATAGCTGAAACCCTAGTTTATCAGTATGGAAAGTAGATATATTGTGGGGAAGATAGGGAATGGAGGTTATTCTGTTTCATAGGACAAATGGATCTATTGGCCAGTGCTGCCCAATACCTATTTACATGTGCATTTCTTGATTGAATAGTCACGTCTCTCTCCCAGCAGCCTGTTGTAGCCAGCCAATTTCTTTATGGATAGATCATTAGGCGCTGGCATAAATTCTCCTGTTTTAAGCACATCAACTAAAATGTGCCAAAGAAATCAAGGTGCTACTAGATACTAGATACTCTGGCACAAACCATCCAAGATCAGTGTCCAAAACAAACATTCTTTATAGTCTCAGAGGGGTGTCCCATGTGTCTTGTAGGTAAACATTCTTCGATGTGCTCCACCATGCAGGCAGGCCCTTGTGTAGTGAGAGGGACATTTTGTGAGTGTTTCACATAGAATCCTGTCATGGAAAAACTATTTTCCACTTGTTAAAATGGTACAGAAGACTTTATTCAAGGCTACTGTAATAGGAGTCAAGATGAACAGGCAAGCATGAGGGAAGCAGTAAATGGAAAGTTAATAAAAGGAGATATCAAGGGGAGGAGAATTCTTGCTAAATTGGTCTAACAACGTTCTTGCTAAAGGCAAGCTAAGGTTGAGACATAGTTGAGAAGACAGTTCAAGGAGCCAGATTAAAGTTTGGTCCAGAAAGGAGTCTGCCAATCCCTGAGGACAATGCTCAAAAGGATCTCACTTATCAGAGTTACATTCAGGCTTTGAGAACTGTGATTTGAAAGCTCTGAAATGTAGAAAGAGACCCCTTGTTTATTGAACTCCAGTATTTATTCAACTTTACAGAAGTGGTAACTTTCTAATTAACTCAATTTCAAAAGCTGTTAACTTGTAACTTTATCAAAAAGTTATAAAGGATGCTGACATTAGGTAGTATGCAAATCATAATATATAAACAATTTGACAATAATATTTCTCAATTCCTCCAAAACATTGTGCCCTTACTTTATTTATAAATAGTGGCTACTATCCCACTCCTGTCTCTTCTACCAGACCTCTCATTTCCCTATCTGCACCTATAACTTACCAATTTATCACAAAATCATTCCTTTAAAAAAGAATCTGGAAGCAAAATCAATTTCACCCTGTGTAATGTACTCAGACCAGTAGTGGTTTTCATAACTTATACATCATGCTGCAGGTGATTTAATTAAATTTAGGTAGTTGATACTGAGTTAGAAATAAACATAGGTTTTCACATCTTATATATTATATCCATCCTAATATTAAAATCAACATAATTATAAATTTTTTAAGAGATGGACTGACCATCACAGAAAATACCAGTTCTTCCCATTCCTCTCAGAAGAGAGAGATAGGGACTGATCACCACAATTTTTAAGAAGGAGTTGAGATGATATTGGGTGGATTGAAGAGTTGCTAGAACTTTGTAAGGTCTGGAATCTTCACTAAATATATTAAGTTTGTCAATAGATAGTCCTATTCAAAGATCAATTGGAATGGTAGGAAAAACCTTAAATCAATATTAACTTTTTTTCTGAAACTGTCATGAACCAATTGTATGGTCTTGGGTAGTTTCTTAATCTGCCTGATCATAGCCTCTTTATCTATAAAATAAGCAGGGAGAAATTACTTCCTAGGCCCCTTACATTGAAAATGCTGGGTTTATCTTGCATTAGACATGGTGCAATGGATAAATGAGCATGTATAAAGTCAGCGGCTCACACCGGGCTGGTGCACAGACGTCGGCAGCCGTCCGTCTCGAGAGACGATGGCGTAGCTTCTTGAGAGTCTATCTGCACCGCCGAGAATGGCTGTGCAGTCCGACTCGGGAGTGACAATCCCTGCCACACTTGTTACAGGTGAAGGCAGATGGCCGTTGTTGCTGCTGTTGATGCTGCTTCCGCCTCGATCTTTTCTGGACCGCCTCCTCGTTGCGCGCAGCCTCTGCACGTGACGTACCTTGCCTGACCGCGAGCCTCCAGGCTAGGCGGTCGTCTGCTTGAACTTCCCATGTGTTGAGATTGATGGAGCATTGTGTCATGTCCTTTTTGCAGATGTCTTTGAACCGCAGTTTTGGGCGCCCTGTCATCCTCTTGCCTTCTGCTAGCTCGCCGTAGAGGAGGTCTTTGGGGATACGGCCTGCATCCATTCTTTTGACATGGCCGAGCCACCTGAGGCGTCTCTCACTAAGAACTGCATGCAAACTGCTCATGTTGGCTCACTTCAGCACCTCGGTGTTGGGGACTTTATCCTGCCAGGCGACATGCAGGATGCGTCGCAGGCACCTCATGTGGAAGCTGTTGAGTTTCCTTTCGTGCCTTGCGTAGGTGGTCCACGTCTCGCTGCCATAGAGGAGAGTGCTGAGTACGCAGGCTTGGTAGATGCGCAGTCTGGTTTTCTCAGTGAGGCTGGAATTGTTCCACGCTTGCCGGTTCAGTCTGGCCATAACTGTGGCTGCCCTGGCGATTCTCCGGTTAACCTCCAAGTCGACTGACAGAGAGCTCGAGATGGTGGACCCGAGGTAAGTGAAGTCGTTGACAACCTCCAGGGTGTACCCGTCGATGGTGATGCATGGGGGAGTCCCCGTGCCTTGAGCCATAACATTCGTCTTCGTCAGGCTGATGGCTAGTCCGAACTCCTTGCATGCGTGGGAAAGGCAAGTGACTAGCTGCTGGAGTCCCTCTTCGGAGTGTGATGTCAAGGCTGCGTCGTCGGCGAAGAGCATCTCACGGATGAGCACCTCTTTGACTTTGGTCTTGGCTCGTAGACGGGCCAGGTTGTAGAGCTTGCCATCGGATCTGGTGTGAATGAAGACACCCTCGCTGCAGTCCTTAAAGGCGTATTGGAGGAGCATGGAGAAGAAGATTCCGAACAGCGTAGGCGCGAGGACGCAGCCCTGCTTTACTCCGCTGCTGACTGGGAAGGCCTCAGAGGTTGCGCCGTTGTAGGACACCGTGCTGTGCATGTTGTCGTGAAAGGACATGACCACAGCAAGCAGATGTGGTGGACAGCCAATCTTCCGTAGCAAGCTGAAGAGACTGCTTCGACTGACCAGATCAAACGCCTTCGTAAGGTCGATAAAGGCGAGGTAGAGTGGTTTATGCTGCTCGTGACACTTCTCCTGCAGCTGGCGTAGGGAGAAGGTCATGTCCACTGTTGATCGGCCAGCTCTGAAGCCACACTGGGACTCTGGGTAGACGCGGGAAGCAAGGGTCTGCAGGCGGGCAAGAGCGACCCGGGCGAATACTTTGCCGATGACGCTGAGGAGAGAGATGCCCCGGTAGTTGTTGCAGTCGCTGCGGTCTCCTTTGTTCTTGTACATGGTGATAATGTTGGCGTCTCTCATATCCTGGGGGATGTAACCCTCCTTCCAGCAGCGACAGAGTAGATGGTGGAGCGGCTGTAGCAGGACTGGTTTCCCGCTCTTTAGGATTTCTGGAGGGATTCCGTCGCTTCCTGGTGCTTTCCCGCAAGCGAGGCGGTCGATGGCTTTGCTGAGCTCTGCCGCAGTAGGTGGGGTGTCTAGCTCCTCCATGACTGGTAGGTCTGGGATGGCGTTAAGAGCAGTGTCTGTTACGGTGTTCTTCGTTGCGTACAGCTTGAGGTAGTGCTCGGTCCACCGCCGCATTTGCTGTTCCTGGTCAGTGATGACCTCACCTGTCTTGGACTTAAGGGGGGCGATCTTGGAGGGGATTGGGCCTGTTGCCTTCTTGATACCCTCATACATTCCTCGTGCATTGCCTATATCGGCGGCTTCCTGAATGCTTCTGCACAGGTTTAGCCAATAGGTGTTGGCACAGTGGCGGGCGGTCTTCTGGACTTTGTTCCTGGCAGCCCGTAGAGCTTGAAGTGTACTGGGAGTGGGCGTGACCTTGTAAGCCAGTAGGGCCTTCTTCTTAGCCTCGATCACGGGTTCCATTTCTTCCCAGTGAGCCTCGTACCAGTCAGCGTTCTTCCGCTCTTTCTTCCCGTAAGCAATAATGGCGGAGTTGTATATGGCGTCGCGGAGACGTGGCCAATTGGATTTGATAATGTCATCTGCCGCCACTCCCTCGCTGAGTGCATCTTCCATCTTGTTGATGAATTGCTGGGTCTTAACTGGGTTGCTGGCACAACTGGTGTTGATGCGTGGGCGACCCTTCATCTTGGAGTGGTGCAACCTCTTCGGCATTATGCGCACCTTGCTTACCACGAGGGCATGGTCCGTGTCGCAGTCTGCACTGTGGTAGCTGCGGGTGAGGAGGGTGCTGCCAATATCCGTTCTTCTGGTGATGACGAGGTCAAGTTGGTGCCAATGGCGGGAGCGGGGGTGCCTCCATGACACCTGGTGGATCTCTTTGCACTTGAAGAATGTGTTTGTCACGCACAGGCCGTGGTGACACGAAAGCTCAAGCAGTCGCTGACCATTCTCATTGATCTTTCCTCTCCCAAAGTTTCCGAGGCAGGTGGGCCAGGCCATGTGGTCGGCTCCTACTCTTGCGTTGAAGTCTCCAAGGAGATAGAGAGCGTTACTACTGGGGATCTTGGATAATGCTTCGTCCAGTGCATGGTAGAACTGTTCTTTCTCTTCGATGGTGGCGCAGAGGGTTGGGGCATATGCGCTAAGAATGCTGACTGGGCCGAAAGTTGTTGACAATCGGAGGGTAAGTAATCTCTCTGTGCCTCCTGTGGGTGGCTCTATGGAGTTAACAAGCGTGTTCTTCACAGCGAACCCAACACCGTGCTGTCTTGGTTGGTCCGGAGACTTCCCTTGCCAGTAGAAGGTGTAGTTGGTTTCTCTGATAGTTCCGTTGTCGGCCAACCGGGTCTCCTGTAGAGCCGCAATGTCGATGTTTAGTCGTGCCAGTTCCCTATCGATGACAGCGGTTTTCCTGGCACCCTTGATCCACGGAAGGTCTGCAGTAAGTCCAGGGCACATGGTCCTGATGTTCCAGCTAGCGAGGCGAAGAGCCGGAGGCTTCTTTCTTGTTGTTTGCTTGGAATTAACTGGTGCGGGTGTTTTGTGGCTCACTTTTCGAGAGGCGCCTCTCTGATCCCCACGCACCCAGTGGGGCAGGCGAGCCATGGCGAGACGGCACCTAATTGGCTGGGGCTGCCCAGCTTGAGGCGGGCGGTAGCTGTCCAGTGAGGTGCGATGACCTCTCCCACCGTCAGAGGAGACCCCTGGCGCTCGTTTCCTTCGCCAATCGGATGAGCTTATAACCGGTATCTGTCTCCTCCCGTGTTGAGTCGACATCTTGCGATGACGCTGGAGTGTCCTCTCCAGTGAAACTGAAGCTACAGAGCCTGGGCAGGGTGATATGGAGGGTCTGCTGTTGCCCATGCAGCAGACCCCCCCCTCTCTTCGCAGCTGAAGGGTCCAAGGGAAAGACAAAGTCAATACAGCTTGGCTTCAGGTGCGCCGCAGGAGTTGCCGGTGTTGACTACAACGTCAAACCGCCTTAGGGACTCCGGCTCCGGATTTTCTGTCGGGGTTTACTCCCTTAGCCTTTCCCCTGAAGAGGTATGCCGCAAGGCAGCGGAGGTTTTTTGGAGTCAGAGTTTTCCTTCTCTGATTTTAGAGATGGTAAGGATGGTCAATGCACATTTCTTCTGCGCACTTGAAAGCTGTTGCCGGCCTCTCTCTCGGAGCACAGCTTTTACACGAGAGTTGGAAAATCTATTTCCAAATTTCCATGAAGATGTTCTTGACACTTCATTCAGAAGCCAATTTCATAATTACATGCCAATCATTTTCACAAAGAATTTCATTATTTCTCCTTATGAGATAATGTATATCAACATGTAAATTCAGATGATACACAATTGCTCTCATAATAATGGCATAGTTCCTGGTAGGCCAGTGGCTTGTCTCAGCATGGTAAAACACCGACTCAGGCTTCTTCCAGTCTGGTGCTTGGTCTCAGAGTTCTCTGCAACCCATTCCCAGGAAGAGAAAGAGGGCAAGAATTCCTGGGCTCAAGCAGAGGGAAGGCAGAGAGGACTGGAGACACTTGGGGAGAGTTTGGCACGGTGGCTTTGAGGGGAGAACTGGAGGAGCAGCCGACTGGGTCCCAGTGCTGACTCATCCCCAGTACTGCGGGTAGACCATTCCCCTCCAAGTGGCGTCAGCCACTGACAACTGCGTCAAAAGACAACAGCAAACCCAGGAAGAAACCTCACCAAGGACGCAGAAGGCCTTGTCGGCGCCAAGGCCGGGTCCCGGCGGCTCCGGGCACCGAGCCCGTGAGCGGCGCTGCTCCGGGGCTCGCGGTCCTCCGACGGGAGCGGCACCACCTGCACGTCACAGCCACATGGACGGTACTTACGCTCGGTCTAAGGTGAGAGACGGTTCATGACTTCTCTCTGTGTACTGGGCGGAACGGTGCTCAAAACTGTGGTCATAACGCCTCGTCTCCATACGCGCCCTCCTTCCAGAGACGCTCCGGTTCCTCTCCTTCTCTCTCTGCAGATAATCCGTCTGGTGCACAGTAAATCCTCAAAATGAAATTAACCCACCTCCTCCCTCCCCTCCTCACTTTTTCTTTCTTCTTTCCTTCCTACCTTTTTCATTCCCTCTTTCTTTCCTCTACCTTCATTCAGGTATAAGATGGCAGATTAAGACCAGGATATTTAGGGGAAAGTGGGTGGGCAATTACGCATTACAGGACAGACTGGAATAGACTTTAGACTACCTTCTTGATTGGAGTTTTAGCATAGGCTATTCAGATTCTAGGGGAAAACTGTGCAAAATAAGTTCTTATAAATGTTTAACCATCTAACAGGAGGAATAGTCTCTTTAAGAAGTCATCAATGCAACCAGTTTTATAGCTTTAACTTCTAAGAGTCAAATCCAGACATATTCTCTAAAGAAGACCCCTGAACTTCGAATAGATTTGGCATTTAAAAGTCCAGCATCAGCATATCAATATGAAATATTAATCTAAAACTGGTGATTAGTAGTTTTATTCCCCATTTGGTGGCCTCTCTAACCAAAGATCAAACATTTTGACTGCAATATGTCCTCCTTTCATAGCAATCCTCTCATTCATCAGCCTAAGAAATTGTGCATTTAAATCCCATTTTTATGCCCAAACTTTATCAGCTATGCTCTTTTAAAATGGGATCTAAGTCTACTTATAAGACTGTAAAGTAATACTGCTACTTAATTTGAGAAGTTGAGCAAAATTAATAAGCAATGAATCTGCTTTTGTGTAGAAATCATAGGCATTTGAGTTTGATTCAAGGGGGTCATGGGCGTCTCTTGGCTTTCAATGCCTTGAAGTCATATGCCCTGGAGAATGCCTATGAGGCAACTGCGATGTTTCACATTCAGGGAGAAAAGTCAAAGGCAAGGCTACAGTTGTGTATAACAAAGTGCAAGCAGCCTAGGAGAAAAGCAGTGAGTATAATAGAGCTGGGGAGATTAAAGAAGAGACACAACCTGTTCTCCTGCACTGGATTAGACTCCATTCATGTGCACCTTCACAGTCAAGTTTAATGATTGAGCAATAACCTAAAACCCAATGCCATATGTTGTATGGGGCAGCACAGGAAAAAGTCTGTTAATTGTGTGAAGAGATGAGGTCTCCTGAGGATACTGGAAGTACCTTTCTGGAAGAAAGTAAAACAGAGATGAATAAGGCCTCTGATACAGAGGACGAAGAAAAGATGGTGAGTGCAAGGAAAATAAATTGGTTCCTCTTACCTCCAGCAAAATATTTGAGTTTGCGCAACGGTCAGCCCTAGCTATGATTAAGCACATCAAGCCCTCCAGGAATGCGGACATTTCAGAGGGACTCTGGAAGGGAGAATCTTCAAGGTCAACTGAAGTTCAGAGATAGCAACCCTACCTATGAAGACCCTCCATCAACTTAAAGCCAGGATGTGGGTGCCTGAAGAAACCGCAACATGACAGTCCATAGATCACAGGACTCAAAAGCATAAGCGTGAGAGCCACACTGCCTGGATTCAAATCCCAACGCTTCCGCTTACCAGCTGTGAGACCACAGGCAACTCCCTTCATTTCTTGTTTCTATAACTGCATATGATCTTTTATTCTTTCTTTCCTTTTAATTCACACCGGCCTCATCCAGCACCCTGCTTCACCTCCCTCCTTCTCCCTTACAGATCCACTCTTAACCGCTAAGCCCTCAGGACAATGAGGTTCTGGTCAGGATCAAATAATCTTAGAGACAAAGCGTCCTTGGGTCTAATGACCACAGAGACAGAGTTTTAGTCAAACTAGAGAGAACATCTAGGCCTCAGTTCAGCTCCAGAACCACTTCATGGACCACATCTTTTTGAAACCAGACAAAGCGATGCCATGGGTGCCATCAGGACCAGATTGAATGAGCAGCTCCCCCCATCCAGGTGCCAATCAGTAGAGACCATAAATAACCCTGACCCTAATTCCTTTAGTTCCCTATATAACCCATCCCCTAAAAGCCATAGGGGACCTAAGTCTTTGAGCAACAGCTCACCTGTGACTCCGGCTGTGGTGCCATGTCCTTAACTAATCACTACTAAACTTTCGTTGCTACAAGCTCCGGTTCCTGCTTTACTGGGCTTTGATATGCACAGGCAAATGGACTCCTTTCGTCCAGCAACACTTCCTCTTGGAAGAGTGCTAGGCACTAGTATGTACTGAGTACCTATCAACTCGTATTAAAATACCAACAAATAAACATATTGTTTTATTATTTCATACATGTTTGGTTTATTTGTAAAATATAGCCACACTGCAAGAGCTCTTGTCTTATATTTTGAATATTTCCAGGAAAGTCAAATAGGAGAAAGGCGAATATTCTAAGCTGTGTGTGGTACTTGAAACTACTCAGGAACTTTTGTGTAATGTGTGTGGATGGGTTGGGGGAGAGTGGGAGATTGATCCTTGTGCAACATATACGTCACCCCTTCTTTGCATGAAGTCAAGTGGAAAATTTACTGATGCCACATTGTATACAAAATTTTATACTTAACATATATTTTTCCAAGGAGAAGATGCTAAGTTTCATCAATTTTCAAAAAACTAGAAATTCTCGCTTACTCGTGCAAAAGCATTTTGATATAGAATATTTTATCACACACCTATCTTTAGCAGCTAATTAAAAACAATGAATGTTGCTCGTAACTTAAAACATAGCTTGGTATTCTACTCAGCCTCTAACCCTGCAGCTGTCTATTCGAATTTTTATTGAGGTAGAAATGACAGTCAGGACAGCCAGAACTCTGTAAGTCTGTGTGTGGAAACTTTCTTGCACTGGCTCCCCCACAAGCATGTCTACATCAGCCCCTCCTCCTAAACTCCAGGGCAAAGGCATTTCTAGGCCCATCAGTTTACCACCATCAATAATTTGTTTAACCCTTTTTTAAACATCAGTTAAGAGGACTCCTGCTTTTGCTTCAAATACAAATCAAGTTGGTAAATTGAGTTAGCTGTAGTTAGTTCAATACCAAAATTTTTATCCAGATATTATGTCACATTCTCATCCTTACATTTTCAATTACTCTCTTTCTTTTATTGCTTTTTAAAAATTTAGTTATATTGATATGTAATGTACTTACAGTAAAACTTCCCATACAATTTGATGGTTTTGACAGATGTATATAGTCACAGAACTACCCACAATGAAGATACTGTTCTTGTCATTCCAAGAGGTTCCTTCATGTACTTCTGAAGTCATTAATTACCTCCCCTCCTCAACCAGCCATTGATCTGCTTTCTGTCAGCATAATCTTCCTTTTCTATTCTGTGATATAAATGAAGTAATAAAGTATTTAGTCTCCTGTGTCTGCTTTATTTTACTTAGCATAATGCTTTTGAAGTGCAGTCATATTCTTGCTGAATGCATCAGTAGTTCATTCTTTTTCATTGCCAAGTAGTATTCAAATATATGGATGTATCCCATAGTTTGTTCATCTATTTACCAGTTGTTGGACATTTAGGTTGTTTACAGTGCTTTGACACTATGAAAGTAATGTCTAAGAACATTGGTGTTTGGGTTTTTGTGAGGACATAAGCTTTTCTTTATGTTGGGTAAATATCAGTGAGTTGAATTGCTGGGTCCTATGGTAAGTTAATAGTTAACTTTACAAGGCCAATCTATTTTACAAGGTAACTGTACCTCCCCCTCCCGACCCCAACCCCCTGTTCTGTCCAAGGCAGAGTCCCCACGGGCCAAACCAGAGGTCTCAGAGCCCCAGGGGCCTGCTCCAACAATGTGGCCTCCACAAGAGGCCAGAGGTGGACGGGTTGCTGCTGCTCCGGGCCACGTGAGCAGGACGGCTGCCTGCGTGTTGCTGGAGGCCGGCCTGGCCCGGGTGCTTTCCTACCCACGCGGCTGTACACACTATTCTCGGGAAGGTGCCGGGCTGGGCGCACGGCGACTGGTACCACACCGCATCTTTCCGACAGTGTCGCTGGGCGCACTGCCAGCGCAGAGCAGGACGCGCAGGCTGGCAGAGGACGAGAATGTGCGCAGGTGATCACAGAGAACGAGGAATATGCAAGCAAATTCCTGTGCAACTCCGCAAAGAAGTGGAGGAAAGGAGGAGCTAAGCGGCGCAGCTCAGCACAATAGACATAAACTCGGGGAATGAGTTCAGTGTATTCTCAAATACCAGTCGCTGGGCCAGTGTGTCTATGCGCATTGTAAGGCTGGGCGCTCCGGAAGTGCCACTACGGTGGCACAGCATCTGATTCAGGTGCACGGCTGGAGCCCAGAGGAGGCTGTAGGAGTCATCAGCGACATCCAGTCGCATATCCACATCAGACTTGGCCGCCTGAAAATTCTCAAGAGTTTTACAAGGACGTTACTGTTGGGGTGCCAAAGAACGAGACATATCCTACATTACAGACATGAAGTATGTGGATTAGGAAGACCTCAAGATAACTCTGTGGGCAACAGAATGGAAATAAAAAGCCAGGAGATGTAATGAGAGTGTGCTGAGTAACGGGGAAAAAAAGTGGTGGTAGCATTTTACATTCCTACCAGCAGTCCCTAGGAGTTCCAGTAGCTCCACATCCTCACTATGATTATTATTTTTTTTCGATTTTTCTGACTCTAATTGGTATATGGTAGTATCTTATGGTGGTTTTGAATTATGTGGGATTTTTCCTTTTGCTTAATTTCATTTTTTTAAATTTTTTTGTTATTCTACTATGGTCGTCCCAGTCCCCCCCACCCCCCTTGCCCTCCTCTGCCCAGCCCCTCCCCCACAGTCAATCCCCACACTCCTGTCTATGTCCATGGGTCATTCATACATATTCCTAGACTTGTCCCTCCCCGTTCTTTCCACCCTTATCCTCCTCTTCCCTCCCCTCTGGCCCTGTCAGTCTGTAGCATGTTTCTATGTCTCTGGTCCTATTTTGCTCATTAGTTTATTTTGTTCATTACACTTCTTTTATAAGTGAAACCTTAATGTATTTGATTTTCACCAACTGATTTATTTCACTTAGCATAATATTTTCCAGTTCCATCCATGCTGTTGCAAAAGATAGACTCCTATCTTTCCTTCTTTCTTTATGCTGCATAGTATTCCATTGCGTAAATGTACCACAGTTTTTTGATCCACTCATCTACAGATGGGCACTTAGGCTGTTTCCAGCACTTGGCTATTGTAAACAGTCCTGCTATGAACATAGGGGTGCATAAGTTCTTTTGGTATTTTGAGATTGTTCTTTATTTACATCTGTTTTGGTTTATTTTTAATCACATAAGAAAACAGTTTATAAAAACAATTCAAGCACAGAAATATTACTTACACTGTCAGAAGAAATATCCAGTTTTACTCCCTGTCCATACAAATAAATCTCACTCCCCCTCTTCTGCAATCTTGGTTAGCTGAAGGTTGTTGTTCTCCCAGATCACTTTCTGTGCAATATGTAAGAAACATATTATATACACATATATATGTACATATCATTTTGTTTTTAAATAATTTATTGCCTAAATGATGTAATCCTATACTTAATATAAGCAATGGATTTTTTTCACTTCCTAAAACATACTGGAAATTTTTCCACATTGCTATATATAGAACTATTTGATTATTCACAGTACAGAGGTACTGGAGATCAACCAGTCCACAATCAATGTATGTATAGAGTGATTTCAGTTTTTCTTTGCCATCAGATCCTTGTATTTGCACCTTTGGGCAAATGGGAATTATTCTCTAGGAAAGACATTTGTTATTTGTCTTGTACTCATTGTGAGTTTTGTCACTTTAAAGTTTATAATTTTTATGTAGATAAATAAGGCAACTTTATCCTTTTTGATTTCTGAATTTAGAGACTTTCTCGGGAAATCCTTTAAGACCCTAGTTTATAAATTAAAAAATATCATTATTTTCTCAATATAATTCTGTTATTTATCTATAATTGCTTGGTACATTTCCGATAATTTTAGCGTTTTTTCCAAATTGTCAGCAAATTGTTCCATGACATTTTATTCAATAGCCTGTTTTTTCCCTATTCATTTCACCACAAGGTAATATATGACATTGCCGTCGTCACATATTAAATTTCCCTAGTAACTTGCTCAGATCTTGCACTCCCCTTTTCTGGGCAATCAAGCTCTCTATTCTTGAACAAGTACTTATGTAGATTTAGCTGCTATAGCTGTATACGAGGTATTTTTAACATGATTGAACAAATATCACTTTTAAATCTTTTTTGGTTATTATATTTTGTTCTTCAATTGAATTTAAACTCAAACAGTCATGCTCCACAAATAGTTCTTTTAGGATTTTATAAGGCATTGATTAAATTTACAGATTAATTTGAGAAGAACGAACGTCTTTTAAATGTTAAATATTCTCTTGCAGGAACACAAGATGCCTTGCGTTTATTGAGCTCGGCTTATATATCCTTCAGGAAGTGTTAAATTGTTTCTCATAATGGTCTTTCAAACTTCTTGTTAGGTTCAATTCTCACTGTTTGGGTTTCTGTTGATGTGATTTAGATATTTTCCCATGATATGTTCTGATTTGGTTATTGCCCTATATGCAAAAGCTACTATGTACAGTCGTTTCACATTCTTTACGGTTTCACTTCCTGCGGTTTCAGTTACCTATGGTCCAAAAACATTACACGGGAAATTCTAGAAATAAACACTTCATACGCTTTAAATTGCACATCATTTTGAGTAGTGTGATGAAGTCTCTCACCATCCCTCCCAGGACATGAACCATCCCTTTGTCCAGCATCTCCATGCTATGTAAGCTGCCCGTCCATTAGTCACTTAGTAGACAGTTATCAGACTAATTGTTGTGACATCTCTGTGCTTGTCTTCAAGCCT
Organism: Furipterus horrens; assembly: GCF_987537825.1. NCBI lineage: Eukaryota > Metazoa > Chordata > Mammalia > Chiroptera > Furipteridae > Furipterus > Furipterus horrens. The sequence continues at coordinate 177,970,004 of NW_028327176.1, forward strand.
CCCTTCTGTCACTGAATAAAAGCCCCAAAGCACAAGAGTGGTGATACTGACAATTTAAATATGCCAAAGAGAAGCCATAAAGTGCTTCCTTAGTGAAAAGGTGAAAATTCTTTATGTAACGGGAAAAGAAAAAAAAATTGTATGCTAAAGTTACTAAGATCTATGGTAAGAACCAATCTTTTATCAGTAAAATTATGGGAAAAAATCAGTAAAATTCATGTGAGTTTTGCTGCACCTCAAACTACAGAAGTGACAGGCACAATGTGTGGTAAGTGCTTAGTGAAGATGCAAGGCATTGAACTTGTCCGTGGAAGACATGAACAGAAAATGTGTTCCAGCTGAATGAAGACAGTATGTAGCACTAGAAAGCACTGAGCCTATGTGAGGACCCCAGCCAAGGACCCCCTGAAACAGTGACAGCAAGCCATTCGCTGCCAGCAAGGGATGGTTACACAGATTCAGAAATATGTTTGGACTGAAAAATATAAAAGTTATTGGAGAGAGAAAGACCAAATCCATATAACTTTTATTACAGTATATTGTTACAACTATTCTATTTTATTCTTAGTTATTGTTGTTAAACTCCTACTGTGTCTAATTTATAAATTAAACTTAATCAGAGGTATGAACATATAGGAAAAAAACATAATGTATGTAGGGTTTGGTACTATGCATGATTTGAGGCATCTACCTGGGGGTCTTGGAACACATTCCGCACAGTTAAGAGAGGACTACTGTACAAGCAACCTTTTTAATTTTAATGAATTTTTATTGATCTTATTAGATTTTCTAAGTAGATGATTATTTTGTGTGCAAATGACAGTTTTATTCCTTCCTAACTAATGAAAGCATATGTGTGTTCAGTCTATGTCCAGTTTCTGCACAATTTTGAATAGTAATGTTGGGAAGAGATACTATCCTATTTTTCCTGATTGCATAATACTGACTCACAAATAAATAAGACATGATATTCCAATGTTTCAGATTTTCTGTCACCGGTTTTATTCAGGGGACATTTGCATTTCTGTAGCTGCAAAAATAACTACAAAATATAATATAGTGCATAATCAGTATATGCACTTCAAATCATTCCCATTGCTGCACAGTGTCCATGTTGAAGCCACTGAGGCTAAAATATGGTGTTTTTACTAAATGTTTAATCTGATCAACTAAAATTATTATAGTAATACAATTCTGGCATAAACTTTTTATATTTTATTTCATATTATCATATTTTACATCATCCTGATAGATACACATAGATATATGTAACAGGTATATAAATTATAATCATAACAAAATTACTATGAAGCCATATTCAATTTAGGAGCTTCTGTGCCTTGAGATTTACACAAAAAGATTCATGATGTATGTGGTTGAACATTTGCCATTCTCAGTATTGCAGTAAGATTCATCTTTTTGTAGTTCATTCATGTTTAATACTCTATTGTGTAAATATTCAACAGTTTATTTTCATTTTAAAGACATTTTAGGTTGTTTCTGGATTTTTGCTTTATTAATAAGAATGCTTTAGATATGACTGCACTCATCTTTTGATACCTATGTGCAGTAGTTTCTCTAGGACAGCGGTCCCCAACATTTTTGGCGCCAGGGACCAGTTTTGTGGAAGACAATTTTTCCACTGACAAAAGTGAGGGGGGATGGTTTCAGGATGATTCAAGCCCATCACATTCAAGCTGTCGTCTTGCTGTGTGCCTGGTTCCTAACACACCCAGACAGGAACGGATCTGTGGAGTGCAGTTTGGGGAACCCTGCTCTAGGACATTTCTTAGAAATAAAATTTGTAGTGCATAAAAGTTATGAAAGTACAACTTTTCATAGTACTTGGTAAAGCTTAATTGGAGATACAGTTTACATGGAGAAGGAAATTCTCTTTCATTAGTGGTTTGTGAATAGTCTTGAAGGAATAATTGTTGGATTGTACTAAATGCTTTTTCTACCAGGAATGAGTTAACTATTGACAAGCTAATGCTGCATAACAAACCACCCCGATACTCAGTGTCTTAAAACAATAATTACTTATACTGATTCATGTGTCTGTGGATGAGCTGTGATAAACTGGTCTAGGCTAGGACCAGGTACACTTGACTCCAATCTAGAAGTGGAGCCTGGTCTGCTCCATACACCTCTCATCCCTGTGAATCGTAGGCTAAATAGTGAAGGTTTTTGTTGTTGTTGTTGAAAGAAGTACGAGATCCTAGTTTTATATCAAAACTATATTGACCTCATAGAACATCTAATCATAATGAAGATTTAAACTAATACCACTGGCAAAACTGTTGGGGCCCCGTGTTTTCTCTGTTGAAAAAAAAATTTTAATGTATTGATTCTACTTACTGAATGGTTACAGGACAACGTAGGCATTCTTCCTGAGTCAGTTCTGATAAATTCTATTACTTATAATTTGTACCCATTTCATAAATTTTCAAAATTGTCAACCTCCAGTTGCTTATCATACTCACTGTGTTTTAAGTGTCCATATTTGCAGTTATCTGTTCTCTTTTTTAATTTCTAACACTGAGTATGGGTCAAAGAAAATCTGCATTTGCTTCCATTGAAAGTTAAAAGTATTTGTGTTCTTGGGCCAATCTAGCCCCTTCAAGTCATTTGGACTAATGAAGAATTCTATTTCAGCTTCTCTGCATTGTAACTGGCAAAGGATCAGCCTCCCAGTCGATGGTCACACGAGGATAGTCATTGACCCTCAGAGCCACCTTGGTTGTTTGTGATTGCTTCTTGTTCACTCATCCTTTATATCCTTTGGGTAGTGGTGAGAAATGCCCTCAAAGATTTCCTTAACTTCTTACCTTGAGACCAGAAATGAATTAAAAGGCCTATTTTATCTAGACAGGAGCTATTTATTTAGCTGTTTGTTTTTAAGCCAGAAAATCTTCCAAAAATTTTAGTCATACTGCCAGGTCTTATTTCTTTCTTTCTAAACTTATTTATTTCCAAATATCACACAAATTCCAGGCTAAAAGAGGTTGTTTCAGGAAGAGCACACCAGGTAACCATTAATGAAGGGTTTATCAAATGCTAGGTCCCATCCATCAGGGATATTCATCCAGTGACCTGATGGTTACAGTTTAGTGACATGAGCCACCTCAGTAATGGGTCCTCTAGCCCCAGTCAAGGCTTTAGCTCAAAGCATCCCAGGCCAAGACCTGAACACAATCTCATGAGAGACCCCCAACCATAACTGCCCAGCCACACCACTTACAAATTCGTGACATACAGAAACTGTAAGATAATAATCGCTTGTTGCTGTTCCAAGTTGTTAAGCTGTGGGATAATTTATTATACAGCAAAAATGAGTTGTATACAATGACATCATTAAAAAAATTATGACACATTCTCTTTTTCTGAGAGAAAACATACATATATATAGTCCCTACATTGGAATCAGTCCAATGTTATATTTTCTTCATGGATAATGTAATCAGACCATATGCAACGCATTTGGATAATAAATAAGTAAGGACCAAACCATGAGCATTCACTGAGGCCATCAATCAAATGCCTGGTAGCAAATCTCCTGCAGCACTCAATAGAAAAATAGAGACTTCCTGTGAGCAGAGGCACTATAATAAACTGATAAACCTGTTTCTCATTTTTCTTTCTGGAGAACTATGAACACCCAGCTGGCAGAGTTCTTATATGCACATTTACATTTTCTCCTGGAAAAGAGAGCAGTACAGAATTTGCAAATGATAATCTCAGGTTCACTATGATTTTAATTAGCACTATTGACTGAGGTAAAAATAATAAATAATGTCATTAGTTAACAGAACATCATTCACCAGTTTTTTTCCACCTTTAACTTTGAGGCTTTAAAGAAATCATGTTGAAAATATAGTAGTTTGCATGTTTTTTTACATCGCAACTAAAATGACCATTGTTAATGCTTGGAATATATAAGTTTTTGAAATGGAGCGCACTATCTTTGCTTGACCTACTTTTCACGACAATGTCAGGTGACAATGAAGGTCGTTTAAAGGTAGAACATTTGATCATGGTCTTCAATACTAAAGAAAGCCTCTACTTATTTATTTTTCTATTTATTTATGTAAATTGTTGTTAGCGCAAAATGAAAAAAGTACCCCAAAGAATCTTTACTTGGGCAAAATGAGGAACTCCGTCCCATTAATAAACATAATGCATAAAAACCTTACATGCATTTGTAGAAAATGGCTTTTAAAAAAAAGCAACATTCAGCAAATGAAAGCAGAAATTCACTGAAGCCAAATGACAAGCAACACAAGAATCCATTTGCTTTATAAATCTTTTTTATTTTAGATCAGTGTTAATATCTACAGTCAGCTTTCTGGTCTCCATTTTTCACTATTCATACTCTTTGTTGCATTGCATTGATTATTGATGTCTTATATTATAGCTATTTTTTCTTCCTTTTTGCTGTGGCTTAAATAATAGCTTCAAGGGCAATTGTAAAAAGCAATGTTTGAATGGGTTGCTTGGCAATGGCTGGACAGCTCCATAAAAAATAAAACTGAGTGTGGTGTCTGACATATGCTGTAAGGTCTATCACTCTCATAGCTAACATAATCCCCAGCAATTTATTTGCTAAAAACTAGTACAGTACTGGCACGATGGTAAATGTCCATTAGAAGAACAAGTGGAAAAACAAAAGCTCATCAAAATTCCTTTCTTTCTTTTTTAAATCAAAGCACTCTCTCTTAGCATGGGATAGTCCTTCTTAAACCTATCTCCTGAAGTTGAAAGCAGATTTTAAGATAATCTTACTACTCTGGTTTTGAACCTTCACTGTAACATATAAGGCAAGTGTTTAACCCACAGTTCAAACTCCTCTAGCACCAGGCAGCTCTCAACAAATATAGGTAGCTCATTCATTCTTCAGTCAGCTGTAATTGGAAGGATGTTTCTACACCTCTTTTGAACAAAGATAACTAATCTGGTTTTATTCCCTCTTAAAACAAAGCTGGAAACTTAAGTAAGATTTCCTTTAGCCTCTTATGGTTGAGGATGAAGTTTAAGAAGGCAAGAGAATCATTAACCCACCATTTCCCTGATGATGGTGGTATTTTTTCATTCACTGTCTTCCCTAAAAGTAATGACTAAAAGGACTTCACACTGTTAATGCAGTGAATCATTCAGGGATAAAACTTGTTTCTTTGTTTCTGGGTGACTTTTGATCAAAACTCCAGAAAACAGTAAGCAATTCTATAATAGTCAAGAACAGGGTGTAAACAAGGGTGCCTGAGCACATATTTCCACACAATGGTCTTGAAGACACTAGCTTCTTAATCATTTCTTTGCTTTGTACCTTATTTATCTTTCATGCCATTCCAGCTAACACCATGATCAAACTCATCATCTCAAGTTTGTTTTCAGGGTATCTTAGGGAAAAAAACATTAAGAAATTACAGAAACAGCTATATCTTTCTAATGAGAAGACGATGCCTTACAATGGCATGCAGAATTTTTAAAAATCTATTTTGTTAAATGCCAGTTTCAAATAGTATTGATGGGTTTCAGCTTTTAGATGAATAGGTTGGTTCCTTTGAAAATCATCAAAAGAATCATATCACTGATCAGAAATAGTTGAAAATAATTAGAGTGATTGTAACTTTTCTGCTATTTTTTGGTAATAATTTAGGATACAGATAACTATATTTAAGGTAACAAGTATTTAGTTCTGCAAAATATTTAATGGCACTGATGAGGCTTAAGTTTCAGAGCCCCACCAAATGTATTGACTAAAACCTTAGAAGGTATCAACATAATTTTGTACATTTTTCTAAAAAAGCATTGTAAACTTTTATAAGCTTCAATCATCATGAAGCCTAGCTCTAACTGGTACCTAGGAGAGTGACAAAGTATCCTAGAAGGCTAAAATAATAAATATTTACATTTTTTCCCTCAAAATAATTACAATTTTGTTGGAGAAATAATATTTATATACATCAAAGAATCATCTCTTATCATGTGGAATGTATGAGGGTTAGAGTCAGAGATAAAACCCCCAAATCCCAGACTGCCATTTGCATCCTACTATGGGATTATAGGCAAAAATTGTCTGATTCTTTTTATTCGTACAAAAATAAGGACATAATGCTTAATTCACATGATCAGAAGATTAATAAAACTAAATGTGTGAATACAAAATTTATTGCATTTACCAAGTTCACATAAATGTTATCTGAATCATCAAATCTCAGATTGCATGAGACCTGAAACAAAGTTTCACTTAACTTCATTCCTCTTTTCAATGTTTAGGGTCTGTCTACAATATCCCAAGACAGCGTTGTCTCTACTCTGCATAGATAAATCTAGTGAAAAGGACTAAGACGTTTTAATGTATGGTGTAAGAGTTTTTGATTTTTATTTATATTGATTTTTGTTCTTTGGTTTGGTTTTGTTATTTGTGTGTGTGTGTTCAGGTATAGTTGTGTGTTTCACAGCATTAAAAAAAAAAAAAATCCAGGCATTGAAGATTGACGCAGAGGCTAGAAATTCCCTTTTGAGGGTACTAGTGTGTGGGTATTGGTCAAAACCAATGGAACAGTGGGGGTTCCCAGCACATATTACAGCATGAGAAAGGAAGGTTGTCTAGGATGTAAACTTGGGCCAATATAAGTTATAATAGAAAAACTTGAGAATCATAAGAAAGAATGATCAGGCAGAAGAGAGGCAACCAGGAGGGAGTAATGTCATGGAATCCAAAGAGTTGTAAAAGGAGAAAGTCACTAATGACATTACATGGTGAGATCATTCTAAACATGTTCTGATGATTAGACAGCAGATTTGGAAACGATGAGATCTGTGGTGAGGTGGCAGGAAACTGGGTGCAGTGAGTTTGAAGCAAGAGAGTGGAGAGAGTGTGAGCTCCTGGCTTTGGGAGACAAGAAGCGGGGATAGGGCAGCAGCCAGGGGACATTTTCAAAAAAGTGAGTGAATTATAAACCACTGGGAAGGGAGTGGACTGAGGTGAAAATGCATGTAGAAGATGGGAGTGTGTTGTTGACCCTCCAGCACAGGCAAGGGAAGGAGATCTGGAGCACAAAACCTCAGGTCAGCCTGGATCAAGTAAAGGGATGTTTCTGTTCCTGAGGTTGTAGAAAAGGGTCGGCCTTTCCGATACAGAAAAGTTCACAGGTTGGGGATTAAGAAGCCAAGACATCTCATTCTTGTGAACCTCGGGTGGGCCCAGAGTTTCTCAATGTCTGCTAATACGTGAAGCTGGGTGGCCCCAGCATCTGGTGCTTGGGGTCCAAATAGAGTGTTACTGAGAGGTGGTCCCAGAGATAAAGTTAGTTCTATCAGGTTGGGGTGGGAGGAGTCCCCAGAGAGAACTCTAACCAGATACTTAAGGTTGAAGGTGCTGAGGATACTCACCTTTAAACTTTATCTTCTAAATATTTGTAAAATTGGAACACTTCTTTCTACTCTCACTGCTGAGACCTAGTTCAAACCCCAGTCTTCTCTTCCACACATGACTGACTAGAGAATGCCTGCTAACTGTCTTTCCCATCAACTGTTGATCCCTCCTCTTGATTATTCATCTTATAGCCAGTGCTTATATTTTTTAACCTTACCCAAGGACAATTTTTTCATTGCTTTTTAGAGAGAGAGGAAGAGAGAAAGGAAGAAAGACAAAAACATCAATGCAAGAGGCAAGCATCAATTGGGTAGATTTATTTTTATAAATACGAATCTGATTATGTGTATTTTCAAATAAAATATGTAATGTTCTCACATTGTTTTTAGAGTGAAGAAAGAAAATGAACATGACATGCAAGGCTGTTCTCAACCTGACAGCTTGCCTGTCTCCTTCCTTGTCCCTCTCTGAGTTCCTGCCAAGTTGGTCTTTTTCGGGATCACAAAGTTTAACATGTTTTCTCCTAGCTCAGATATTTCCTTTACCTGCTCTGCCCTAGTAGGTAAACCCTATACATTTTTCAGACTCATCCCAAAATTCATTTCTTGAAGGGATCCTTCATAATACTTCTACATATTCTTTTACTTTCTATTTAAATCATAAGTTTACCATGGCTTAAAATTACCAACTTTTATTATTAATTAATTAATGTCTGTCTCCTTCCTAGGCTGTAAGTTGCTGAGGGCAATGTTCAGTCTCTTTTTAGTCATCATTCGGTAGAAGCAAAACACAGTGCCTGGCACAGAGCAGATACCAAGAACTAGTTGTTCGTTTCATGTATGTGAATGAATAAGTGGGTGAATGAATGAATGAATATTAGGTCGGTGGCTTTGAGATACGAGTATTTGCCAAATGGAAGAACCTAGTTTCACCTTTACCTCTATAATAACTGAGTTTTGAAGATCAAACAAGACTGCACAGGAAAATCTTTTTATATACTATTGTTTTTATCATGGTTGGGGAGTGGGGGGGACACTGGCAGAAGTGTGTGTATTGGGAAAGGGATTAATTTAGCCAAGATAAAGAGTTCCTTTAGGGATTGAGCCAAGGCCTGTGAGGTGCTCTCTCTTCTGGGTCTTTCCTCTCTGTTCCTTGGAGCATGAAGGCAAAGGAACCTGATTGATGAGTCTGCTTTTCTGCTCACATCCTGACAGCATAAAATGTTTCTTGGTAACATCAAAAGCTGTTTCTTTCAGCCCACTGGCATACAAACAGAGAAAAATTTGAGTTCCCATGAGAAGTAGATTTTGGTGTAAAAGACATCTGTTTATATAACAATTTGTTTAATTAGAGTTGGGTAAAAAGAGCTGGTGAGCTGGTAGAACAGAATTTCCATTAAAGCTATAGAACAATCATGTATATGGATGGTCTGACTGTTTAGAAAGATAGTCATCAAAACATCCGTCATCAAAGCCATTTGAGTAAAATATATAAAACAAGAGCCACAGAGTCTTGATACCAGAATATGTAAATTTCACTCTGCTTGATTTTTTACAGCTTGCATTTTGATGTTAAAGCCCCAGCAAGGCTGAGAAAGATGCTTAGATGTTATGCCTCCAGCTATATTATCGAAGCAGTTAGGTGGCTAATGATCTATCTGAATATTTAATAACTGCTCTCAGCCACTCAGACCTGTGGAGCGGTCGCCACCAGCAAGGACACAGAGGGTTACTAATCACCCCCTGTCCTGCTCTTCCCCAAAGGTGCAGTAATATTTACCTGGTTAGCCAGCAGACACAAAGGAAATAAAGAGAGTAAAGCTGTTTTGTTGGTAGTTCTTGTGGATGCTACTTCAGTTTGCTAATGTAAACATTTGGCTCCTGAGATTCACAGATTTTCTGTATTGTGTCTACATATGAAGCCCCACCCCCCTGGCTCCTACAAGCTCAGATTCTTACATTTCAAGGATGAACAGAGTTTATAAATTTCAATGTGGCATAGGAGAATATAACCTCAAACTATAATTAAGTCAAGAGTAAGTGTGGAAATTACCTGCTCACACAACAGTTTAACTTGCCCTCTCCCTTCCAGCAAATGCCCTCAACTTTAATTAGGCTGAGAAACACAGAAAGTGTCCATACCTACCCCTCTGCCACTTGGTAAAAATCAACAGAAGGGAAACAGAAAACAGAAACAGTACCCTGGCTCTCCTGAAAGCACTTACAGTATAGAATTATCACTTGGCTCTGCTAGATTCCTATGTAGCACAAGGTTGCTGGGCCACCACTAAGGAGTGTGACTGGGAAAGTTTAGTTCGAAGGAAAAGTTAAGTGTGTTATATGTATAGATCCAACTTACTTGTAACTCTATCACTAAGAACGCTAGAATCATTTCAGTAGGTTCATCACACACTTAGAGAGGCCATATTTCTTGTGTGGCAATAGTCAATGATCTATATGACATTTGTCATAATAAAAACTAACATTTTCTGAACACTCATAATTTATTAATCACTTTGGTATTTGTCTGTGAACTTAAAAAGCACATGATGAGTTCAATGATATAAAGACTCAGACTTCTGCTACTATTGCTGAGTTATTATAGCAACCACAGAGTCCAGACATGCAAATGAATTTTGAACAAACCTGATACACAGAAAAACTTTGAAAAATTCCTTTATATTTGGATTATGCATCTGGAAATATTCCCAGGAGCACCTTAAAAGGTTGTGTAATATGCAATGACTGAGGCCCTGAATTTCTTTAAGGTAAACTTCAATTGCACCAAGTTGTCTATATTCTTGTCCTTTTCACTATCTCAATTTATTATTTTATTCCCTGAATCTTTCCTGCCTGTAGTATTTTGTGGCCATCTGGTGGAACTCAGTGCTACTGCCTCTTGTCCCTTTGGTATATAAAATTGAAGTAATTGGCAGACCCATCTGTCCCAAGTACAAAGCTGAACTGCACCCCAGAAACTGGAGGAATAACTTCCCATTTGACTGCAATTACTTAGAGAATGGCCATATTATTACCTAGTGGGTAGGGGTGGGGGGAGGGAAGAGTATGGAGATTTGTTCCATTAGGTAGGAACACACCTATATAATGCTCCTCCCTATGAACCTGGACCAATTCACAATCTATCTCCCATCTTCTGCGGGATAAAATAATATTAGTGAAATCTTCTAATTGTTTGTGTTTTAGTTTCTTTGAAGTACTCTGAATTGCAAAGGCAAGGTCTTAAATAGAATAGGTACAAGTTGAAGTCACAGTTGTTATTATTACTCTCATTTTACAGATGTGGAGGCATAGGCTAAAAGAACTTAAATACTTGTCCAAGGTTTTAAAGCTTGAGTAGAAGGAAGAGTCTGGATTTGAACCCTGAACCAGTGAACTCAAAAGTTCTTGCCCTTAAATAGGAGAAAGATTTTATTGCCTGATTGAGCACTGAGGGAGATGCCCTAAAGCAATCCAAAGGCATGAATGCAGGTAGAGTTTAAAAGTGGTATAAAGGGCATTGCTCGACCTTTGGGGGACAATGAAAAGAAAGGTAGGTGTGAGTTAAGGATATTCAGGGAAAACCCTTTGGCATACAGTATTTAACTGCCCAGCAGGACAAAAGTGGCCTTGAAAGAGAAAGGGAATTCCTCTGATGCCTGAGCATCTTCTCGCTGCCCAGGGTTGCCAGTCAAGCCGAGCCCAGCCAAGCCTCTTGCCTCCTCCCATCGCTGCCATCTGCCACACAGCCCCAGCCAAGGCCAAACTCAGCCTGCATCATTCCCAGAGTTCCTTGCTTTTGCAAAGTCATCCTGAGGTGAGCCACAGAAAAATGCCCTCTAAACGACTGCACTGCCCCAAGCCAATGACTTTCCTGAAGAAGAGATGACAGCTGAGGAAGTTGCTTACAGGAGGGAGGCGCACACACTTGCTCACCTGCGCTCTCTTCCTTCGTCCCCAAGCAGCGTTTCATCTACCGCCCCTCCCCTCTGAAAGGAGGAGGGGGGATGGTGGCCTTATTAAGAGCAGGCACGGTGCCATTCGCTGGAGCTGTCTTTATTATTCAGTCTGAGGAAAGCACCTTGAAAATAAACAATGACTGTGTCCTATCATGTATGTAGCACTTAGCAGATTAGAAGTGTTTAGTAAAAGTCAATGAACCCGACATAAACCAACATGACTATTAATATATATGTTCGCTACAGATTGAACGTGCAAATCAATAAGAAAATGAACATCTTGGGATCTTTGGGCTCTCATTGAATAACCATCACATTAAATTAACAATGATTTTAATGCAAATTCACAGTAATATTCATTACAAAATATGTAGTAAAGTGATTTTGAATGCATAATTAGTTTACAGAGCACTGACGATAAATAAAAGAACAATTAATTTTAGCTTTAGCTCTGCCACATCCCACTTGAATGTTTTTACTGATGCTCTCAGAATCACGATATCACATAATTTATAAGTTAAAAATACTAATCTGCAGAATGTCATCTGTCCTTTCTATTAAAAATATTAAATAGTCTGTCTCCAGTACTTGGTTATTATAAATAATGCTGTTATGAACATAGTGGCACATATATTCTTTTGAATTGGTGTTTCAGGATTTTTAGGTTATACCCCCAGAAGTGGAATCACTGGGTCAAAAGGAAGTTCCATTTTTAATTTTTTGAGGAAACTCCACAGACACTGCACCAGTCTGCAGTTCCACTAACAGTGAACTATGTTTCTTTCTCCAAATCCTTCCCAATATGTATTGTTTGTTGATTTATTGATGACAGCCATTCTAGCAGGTATAAGAAGATATGTTATTTTGGTTTGAATTTGCATCTCTCTGATCATTAGTGATGTTGAGCATTTTTTCATATATCTATGGGCCATCTGTATGTCCTCTTTGAAAAAGTATCTATTCAGGCCCTTTGCCCATGTGCCCATTAATAAATGAGTGGATAAAAAAGCTGTGGTACATTTACACAATGGAATACTATGCAGCAGTAAAAAAGAAGGAAATCTTAACCTTTCACAACATCATGGATGGGTCTGGAGAACATTATGCTAAGTGAAATAAGCCAGTCAGAGAAAGAAAAAATACCATAATGTCACTTATATATATGGAATCTAATGAACAAAATAAACCAGTGAACAAAATAAAAACAGAGACACGGATACATGAAACTGATTAATAGCTGTCAGAGGGGAGGGGGAAGAGAGGACTGGATGTAAAAAGGTGAAGAAATTAGCCAAAGAACATAGATGCATGACCCATGGACATGGGCAATGATGTGGGTGTGGAGGTTGCCTACGGTAGTGGCAGGGGGCTGGGTACAGGTGGCCAAAGGAGGAAAAAGTGGGGACAACTATAATAGCATAAACAATAAAATATAATTTTAAAAATATTAAATAAATGTCCATATTAAAATTATATAAAGAGTGGGTAGAAGAAAACTTTAGTGTGAGAGTTTTTTCTGATCCATTTCTTACTGGCTTTTGTAATTTTTATTTTGAAATAATTTCAGATATATAGAAGAGTTGCAAAAATAATACAAAGACAACCTCCTGTATATCCTGCACGCAGTTTCCCCAATGTTAACATTTTTTACCACATATATTTCATCTCTCTCTGTGTGTAAATACATACATATAGAATACAATTCAGCCATAAAAAGAAGGCAATCCTGCCATTTGTAACAACACGTTGAACCTTGAGGGCATTATGCTAAGTGAAATAAGTTAGAGAAATACAAATACTGTATCCCAAACTCATAGGAAAAGAGATCAGATCTGTAGTTACAAGAGGCAGGAGTGGGGGATTAGGAATTGGATGAAGGTGATCAAAAAGTATAAACTTCCAGTTGTCAGATGAGTAAATATTAAGAACGTAACATACAACAGGATTGCTATCATTAACATTGCTCTGTGGTATATATGAAAGTTGTTAAGAAAGTAAATCTTGAGTTCTCGTCACAAGGAAAAAAACACTTTTTTTTTGTATATCTATAAAATAATAGATGACAACTAAATTTATTATGGTAATTATTTTATAATACATCTAAGTCAAATAATTATATAGTGCTATATGTCAATTTTATCTCAATAAAACTGGAAAAAATGTAAAATGTTTAAAGTAGCAGCATTTCTCATTATTTTATTCATTAGTTTATTATAGCCATACATAGTCATGAAGGAAGGGACTCAATCATGACATGTTTTGTGATTTTGACTAAGGAAATTTTGACAAGGAAATTATATTAAGGAAATAATATAAATTGATTAATATTTCAATCACATATATCTAGTTGAATCCTATTTTATATTAATCCATACATCAGTTTTAGATATTTAGATATAATATGCAACTAAGACTTAATTTTTGTAAAGTAAAGGTAGGGATTATTTCCTTCTGCTTTATGGAAGCAATTGGGACCTGTGATATATAACTAAGACCAGAAGATTTAGTAAGAGTATTGAATGATATTGTGTAAATATACTGATTTTTGTAATTATCATGGTTATGTAAGAGATAAAGGGGCATTATTGCTGCAACTTACTCTTACATGATTCAGAAAAACAATAATTTGTACATATATGAGGTCTGCCTGGGAAAAGTCCAGCTTCAAGCTGGCCCAGTGAAATAGGATCAGAGGAAGTAGATCAGAAGCAAGAATGGACAAGCCAGAATGCTCACTGCAAACCCTACAAAGAGCGCCTGGGCCGTCCTTAAGAAGCAAACAGGTGACTGGTAGGTAGAACTGTTGAGCTTGTTTCAGGATACAGAAACTTGATAGAGAAGGTTGATAATAGAAATTACTTTTTTTCTTTTTCCAAATATTTCAATTTTCAAGAAGAATAACTATTAGTTTTAAAATAGTAATGTGTAAAGGATTTTAGAAAATGAGCTCTTTGCTAAATGATTCATAGGGCAAATAAAATGATGTGAATTATAAGAACAGAAGGAAAATGTTTTTATTGAGTTACTATGCTTTTGGTATGCTGAAAAGTACTTTCACAAATGAAGTAATAATACAGTTTCATTTACTGCCATATTCTACTTCTGTATTTTGTTCCTAATGGCACCAGCTTATACATAGTTGCTCAAAATTAACATCCAGAGTCATTTAGATACCTATCTTTTCCTCGTGCTACAATTAATTATTCAATTACAAACTGCTGCCATTCTATACTTTTCTTCTAATTTTTCTGTCTTTTTTTTATTCCTGCTTTGCATCCCTCATTATCTTTTGACTAGCTTGCATGAGTCAGTTGGTTCCAGGATATGCTAAGTAAGAAACAAAGTCCAAAATCTTAGTGGCATAACAGGTTATAGGTTTACTTGTCCTGTGCACACACACACAGGCCAGTGGGAGAAAACTGATGCTCTATTATAGCTGACTTCCTTTTCATGACAGCAATTCTGGTTGCTTCCAACTTGTAGGAACATCATTTCAACAGTGGTACCCATGATTGCCTCACAGAAAAGGAATAGGTAGGATAGAGAAACCACCCTCACTTTTCTCTGATTCAGCCTGGAAGTGACAAAATTGGCCAGAACTAAGTCACAGTCACACTGTCCTAACTTAAATAAAAGGGAGGTAGGGAAATAAGAGAAGCACAAGGGGATGTTCAATAAGCGTCAAGTCTCCATACCACTGTCTTCTATGTGTTCTGTCTCAAATCTCTCCACACTTCTGCTCAAATTATTCTATCTAAATGCACACTGACCAGTTTCTTTGATTACAATTTTTTTTTCAAATGGCTGTATATCTGCTATGAAGAACTTTTCAAAACTATCATTTTGTAGAAGTAAATTTTTCAAACAATTGATCTGAAGACACACATGTCCATATACATAAGTGAAAAATATTCTAAACTGTAACAGAAATGCACAAATGTCTTAAATATTATTTCTTATATTAAAGCTTGTATTTAATAAAAATCTGCATTGTCCTCACTGTCCTTTGTACCATATAATGTTGAACATTTAAATATACTTACACTAACAACACTCTACTTTTATTTGGCTTATATAATTGGCATTCTGGGTTGGATTTTATTAGGGAGTGAACAAGAGCCATGCAGTTAAAAATGGGAAGAATGGACCAGGACACTGAGCCACACTTGTATTTATAAATTTTCCCTACTGCCTTTCTGTAAGTTTCGTAGGGTCATCTTAGTACCTTAAATATAGTTCTGAGTTGACCTAGAGTAGTCTCTCAATATGTACTTTGAGATGTTGAAATGTCCATTGACTTTTTCTGTGAAGAAATCACGTCCATTGTCTAACCACTATGCCATACACCTGAAATAATACAAAATAATATTAAATATCAGCTGTAATTGAAAAATTAGATAAAATAAGAAAACTTACAGTAATAATTTTAAAATATAACATTAAAAAGAAAGTTAACTTCCTGAAATTAAAAGCTTCATACTGCATCTGCCTTTAAAAAAGAAAAGGAAGAGGAAAAATTAAGGTCCTTTTTATACAAAAAATTGGGTCTTCTAGGATAATGGTGGATTATCATAAACACAAGTTGGTGGTATCTCCAATAGTACCATGTTCTACACTACCATGGTTAGACCTCTATCTCTGGATCTACAAGACACAAAAAATAAGACTCTGGACACTTGATTTAGAAAAAAAGTCATCATAGCCTTCAATGGGGCGATCCCTCAGGCCTCTCCAGTTGATAAACTATTAAAAATATTTGCCCTCTGTTATCACCAAGTAAACACAAAGGCCCTAAACCATAAACTAGCTTGGTATCTCTCCTAAGGCTTGAAGGACTTTGTAAGTTGCCTTAAACTCACACCTTACTTCTAGAGACAGTGACCTAAGCATACAGGTGAATGTGGTTACCACTGTATGAATAATAAACCACATGCCATTTTTCTTTCAATATCTCAGTTACCTATATTTGAAGGATTTGACTGAGATAAAGGTCAGTGTTCTGTGTTCTCAGCTCGCAAACTTTAGCTGATTCCAGAGAAGTGGAGAAATGTATTTTTATTGGGGTGATTTAATTTGGGTGCCTTAATTTTTTGCCTTCGCTCCAAAGTGGACTCATCTTGTCTTTGATAGCTTCCTGCCGTTCAAGCTGCTCCACCAATTCTGAGAAAGGATTAATCCATTACAGCAGGAGCAGCAGCAGCAAGATGGACATTCTGGGGGAGCAGATGTGCGTTCCTCTCTGTAATTACTTTCAGATCTTTCTTTGCCCTTTGCTGGCTGTTTGAAATTTAACCTTCATGGAAGCAGAAAGGCATTTACCCAGGGATCAGCTCCAGATTGTGTGAGACTCACAAAAAATAAAGGTTGTGACATAGTCAGTCCCCTAATCATGTTTTGTGACTAGAATTGGCTAACAATTATCTTTGAGTAGAAGAGATTAAGAAGGCCACCTCCTTATCTTGAGGTGAGAGAAATTAATTATTCACCTTCACATTTTCCCCCTGCCGTCAACCACTACATTAGCCTATCCTATGACCCCAGAGTAGCAATCCGGAACTCTGACATAGTCTAGCATAGAGAATGGCCCACAAAATTGAAACATAAATACTGTAACTGAGGGGCCAAACACACATCCAGAAGCAGGGATGAAGTCGGCAGCTGAAAAGGCACGGTGGGAGTGTGGGAGAAAGATTAAGGGTTGCGTGCCCAAATATGACAAAAATTGAATCGAAGAGAGCTCCAAATCTTCCAAACCTGTCTACCAGAGCCAGACTTGGATGGGAACTGAATGCCCACGTCCCTTTTAATAACAGCAATATTTGCTTATTCAAGTACCTTATAAATGTCAGGAAATTTTAATAGGTGGTTCCTGAATTTCTCTTAGAAGAATTGTCTTCCTTTGGAAAAATACCCTAAAGAAGAAATAAATCTTCTCTACACCATCTGGCATGGAGGTGTGACTCCCAAGAGTGAGTAGTAGAGAGAAGGGATAAGGGGCAGTGAGCAGTAGCAACATAAAGAGAGACTCAAGACTTAGAGACTGTGAAATACAGCAGAGAAACAGTGCAAGAACTATTCCCTTCAGGGCTGTTGGAATTGCTGATCTAATCCCCCTCAACCTCACTCTTCTCCCCTTTTCCCATTACTCCAAGTCTGGTAACCTCCCCCAACCACCACCCTTGGATCCTGAGACAGGAGCACACAGGAAGTCAGGCAAGGCTCTAGGGAGGCCATTTGTAATATCTGTGTTACTACTGCTTTAAAATGAACAAGATTAAAGTGGTTTTACTGAATGTTGACAACCCTCAAATCCAAGGTGATATTTCCTGTCAAAGAAACCTTGCTTCTAGGACAGTGTTTTTTCAACACTCTGCACATTAGAATCACCTGGGGAGTTATTTTTAAAAATACACTCAGAGGTTATGATTTAATTGGTCTGAAGTGGGATGCTTCTAATGAGCTGGCATGATTAAGAACCACCAGTCTAAGGAGCCTGCAGTTTCCTAAAGAGGCAGTGAGGGCTCCTAGCATTTCAGCAATGACCTTTGTAGCTAATAGTACCCAAATAGGAATGATAAAGTAAATGAAGAAATATAGCTCAATTAACACTGAAAATCAGTGAGGTTAGGAAGATCTATTCTACCAGTTAGGTCTTACCACACTTGTGCTCTTGTACAATTACTTTTGGCAAGTGAAAATGCTCTGTCATTAGCAGCTCCTATTGGTTTTGTTTCTGATGATGATGCTTTTGGTTACTTCTTGTCCCTTTGTGAGTTTAACTCCCCAAGTTATCACTCTGCCTGAAGCCATGCTTTGATGTACTTATGGTAGAGGGAAAATTCTTTTAAATGAATCTCAAAGTGTTGTCAAAAGCAGTTTAAATGTTAGAGAAATATTTTCATAAAATCGCTAAAGTCAGTAATGTTTTAAAATCTCACAGCAGTACACTGAATAGTTGAAAGAACTGTTCAGTTTTTATTTTGTGGTACTTTGAGACTATTGGCCTTCTACCTTAATTCCCAGGAGTCCTCCTGGGAAGGCTGTGCTGTTGTTTTTGCCATTTCTATCCCCAGCCCCTCAGTTCATTAATAATCTGTGAAGTTCAATTGTCCATACCCACACTCTGGTCTTCAGGTTCACCCGCTCACTTGGGCTTGTGTGTGACTCAGATGCCATTGGCCAGCCACGGCAGTCATGGCCTCCTCCCCTGGCAGTGGGGAAGGGTTTCCATGGGCTCATTCATACTCAGTTCTCCTGCCCTTCCTAGAACTGTGAAAATAACTAAAGACCAACCACACGTTACAGAATCTGTTGTCAAGCTTCCTGGACTGTGTACTGTAGATGAGGGGTTGGTTTCCTGGGCAAGTTGCTGCAGGTTGCAGGTCAAAGTTCCATTTTTATATATGGTCTGGCCTTTGTCCATTTGTATATTCAATCTTTCAGAACCAATGGAATATGGATTGTGGCGGCTATTCCATCCTCTGCTTTCCATCGTATCCCACATCCTGACTGTAATGATGAGCCACAAATACACTGATAATTTTACTCATTAATATAACTTATTTTTATATTGCAGAATAACCAAGGGAAGGTCCAGAAGTATCCTAACTACATTTTTACTATGATATCATATTTCTGTGTAATCCTAGACTTTAGGTTAAAAGATAAAGAAAGGTCTGAAGGCAGAAGCAATCCTAGTATAGGCCCTCCTTGACTTGTTTTGCACTGTGCACTGTGGGTGCTTAATCCATGTTTAATAATAACTTAGAAATAAGAAGGAAGTAGCTATGGCAAAATCAAGATGCCTAAGCAGGAATTCTTGATTTCTTTGAATGCAAATCAAAGAGTACTCTGGCAGCTCTTCCTCAAGAACTCTTAATGGCCCACTCTGCATGCATTCTCTCTCTCTTTCTCTCTCTCTCTCTCTCTCTCTCTCTCTATTTCTATCTCTGTCTGTCTGTCTGTCTGTCTGTCTCTCTCTGGCTTCTTGAAACACCATTCATCAGATGGTGATGATACCTGAACAATGATCAACAGGATCAACAGCTCTATTTCCATCAAAAAGAGTATCTCATCCCCTCTGACTTGATTGCCTCCAGTTGAGTTGAAACGTTCATAGCTGACAAGAACACAGGCCAACATATTTTTAAAAATAAACTTCAGTCTAATTTCTTTTGTCTTTAGAATGTCTGAATGTTGTAACAAATATTGTACTGATTAGTTTCAGACATATATTAGCATTTATTGTGCTGAGATTTAGATTGTGATTGTACTTAAATTCAATTTAGCCAGAAAATAACCACCAATGGTACTAAGCGCAAGGTTAAACCCCTTTAAATACATGGTTTGGAGTAATGTGCACAATCACGAATACAGACATCATTCCCATTTCATAGATGAGGGGATCGTGAGCCTCAGGCAGGGCCAGGGGAACACAGCAAACAAATTACACGAGTTTTATCCCATATACCAGAAATCCTGGCTCCCAGTTACTTGTGGCGTATTAGTCAAGGTTCTCCAGAGAAACAGAGCCATCGGGGATGGGGATCCAGGAAAGCTTGTGGTGTCGTTCCATCCAAGTCCAGAGGCCCATGAACCAGGAGCTCTGATGTCTGAGTCAGGAGAGGGTGGGTGTCACTGCTCAGGGAGCAAATTCCTCCTTCCTTTCTTGGCCTTTTCATTTTCTTCAAGCTCTCAAAGGAGTGGGTAATGCCTCTTCATATGGTGAGAGTGATCTGTACTCAGTCTACCAATTCAAATGCTAAATCTCTTCCAGAAACACCCTCACAGACATACCCAGAAATGTTTTATCAGCTGTCTGGATATCCTGAAGCCCAATCAAGTTGACACATAAAATTAGCCATCACACAGGTCCTAGGAAAGCAGACAATTAAAGGTATTCATAGGCTGTTTCTGTTTTGCTTTGTTTTGCTTTTTACTGGGCCCAGAATAATCAACGGCGCATGTCCTACAGAGTTAGAGAGACAGCTGTAAACCAGGCAGCATTCTGTATATCCAAGAGCCCTTTCCCATGTTACCTAGCAAGCTACACTTGTCACCACCCCCCTCACCACACCCCCCTGCAAATTGTAACACAAATTGTATTATGATAATGCAAGCACATACAATAAATCCCTTCTACACAAGCTCACAGATCATATCCTGCCTCAGGGAACAAAGTCATGGTGTGTTGATGAATGCTGCTGCCCAAATTATCCCTTAGGATTCAACAGTGCCACATTGCCCACTGTCACTTCAACTTTATGGTTAATTTGAAATCACTTTTTGCTCTTGTTATTTTTAGTTCTCCCCCAGCCACCTTATCAGTATGTTTATACATGTTTATGATGTTATGATGTGAGAGAGGGAATTTTTATTTTCTTCGCAATTGACAGAATCATTTGACAGAAGCATTTATCATAGCAGAAGAGATCCACTAATGCTCAGAAATTTATTTAAAACCCCCAGAGGAGTAGAAGCTAAGACCCTGGAGGGCCTAAATGTAAGGATGTGACTGGCCAGAGGCTAGGAGGAGAAATTGTTGGTTGCAATGCAGAGGGAAGAAAGAGAAAGTCAGGAAAAGAGAAAATGCCCACAGATGTTTAAAACTCCTTGTAACTTTCCTAAAACATTGTACCTGAAGTCTAAAGAAATTCTTGAAGTGACTGGAACTTTTGCAGAAACTGATGAAGGGACTATACTTTTGATCCAGGTCTCTAAGGGGAAGAGCCAAGCTAGTGAGTTAGACCTAGTTGTATTAGCCGTATCTTCTTGGTTTTTGTATTCCGGTAGTTTGAGATCTGAAGTCTTGCTGACCCTCCCAGAATTGGCCAATTTCTAGAAATAGTAAGAGCAGGCTTTTCAAATGCAAACAAACCAATCTAGATCCCACACTCCCAAACACCCCCTTTTCTGTACTCTCACCTCTAAGCCACTATCCATCCACCTGTTCTAATCACACAGAGCTAGTTACCAAGCAACTAAGGACAGCTCCTATACCCCACAACCTCCTGAAATGGTTCAAATGAGCAAATTCTAAGCCTGCGTACCTGGTCTCACCTGTTCCTTCCTGCAGAAAGCACAATGAAGATCTCATGACTGACCTTTGGGCTTCCCAGTGTGCCGCCACCCCATGGCTCACCTGCCTCATCCTGTTGGGATCCACAACTATTTTTCAATGGTCACCATCATCTGATCTGTTTACCTTACTGCACTTTGACATTTCTATTAATACACTACACCTGAATGTAGTAATGACAACGTTTAGAGGAAACGCCAAGAAGGAAATATGTCAGAAGTGACTGACATGTTGAGAAGGGCTCTGAACTCTCAGACACTGAGGCTGAAGTTGAGCCAGATTTGCTTTAGTGTCAGGGGTGGGGGCAGGAAGGCCCACACGGGACTCAGAATAATAGATCTTTACCACCTCTCTTCTCCTTTTACCATAAATCAACCTCTAATTGTTTCTTTCATGACACGTCATTCTCATGCATAGGTGAGAAAGATATTGTAGTGAGAGACCTTAAAATGCGTATTTTCAGCTCTGAACCAAAAGCAAGGATCTGAAATCCTATGTGCCAGGTCAAGTTTGATCTGAACTAAGTGGTAAGTAAAGTATACATCATCACACTCCGAAGAGGGACTCCAGCAGCTAGTCACTTGCCTTTCCCACGCATGCAAGGAGTTCGGACTAGCCATCAGCCTGACGAAGACGAATGTTATGGCTCAAGGCACGGGGACTCCCCCATGCATCACCATCGACGGATACACCCTGGAGGTTGTCAACGACTTCACTTACCTCGGGTCCACCATCTCGAGCTCTCTGTCAGTCGACTTGGAGGTCAACCGGAGAATCGCCAGGGCAGCCACAGTTATGGCCAGACTGAACCGGCGAGCGTGGAACAATTCCAGCCTCACTGAGAAAACCAGACTGCGCATCTACCAAGCCTGCGTACTCAGCACTCTCCTCTATGGCAGCGAGACGTGGACCACCTACGCAAGGCACGAAAGGAAACTCAACAGCTTCCACATGAGGTGCCTGCGACGCGTCCTGCATGTCGCCTGGCAGGATAAGGTCCCCAACACCGAGGTGCTGAAGCGAGCCAATATGAGCAGTTTGCATGCAGTTCTTAGCGAGAGACGCCTCAGGTGGCTCGGCCATGTCAAAAGAATGGATGCAGGCCGTATCCCCAAAGACCTCCTCTACGGCGAGCTAGCAGAAGGCAAGAGGATGACAGGGCGCCCAAAACTGCGGTTCAAAGACATCTGCAAAAAGGACATGACACAATGCTCCATCAATCTCAACACATGGGAAGTTCAAGCAGACGACCGCCTAGCCTGGAGGCTCGCGGTCAGGCAAGGTACGTCACGTGCAGAGGCTGCGCGCAACGAGGAGGCGGTCCAGAAAAGATCGAGGCGGAAGCAGCGTCAGCAGCAGCAACAACAGCCATCTGCCTTCACCTGTACCAAGTGCGGCAGGGATTGTCACTCCCGAGTCGGACTGCACAGCCATTCTCGGCGGTGCAGATAGACTCTCAGGAAGCTACGCCATCGTCTCTCGAGACGGACGGCTGCCGACGACGACGACATCATTTTTAGAGAAGTCCGTCTTTTCAGTAATAAGAACTCACTGTATTAAACAAACTTTAGACATGAGAGGAATAGGAAAAAACGGAAAAAATAGTGTCGATACATTCATTCTTTCATAAGCTCTCTTAACATCTAGCTAAATGTTTAAGTTGTTAGAAATTCTCTGTATACACATCCTGAAGCTTTAGAAATGTACAGATACAGATTAAGATTAAAATATATGCATATGGGAGGGTCACAATGAGCTGCGCATGGTTTCAGGGGCATCTTTGGGAGTTAGCAACCTGGCAGAAGACATCAAGACCAAAATCAAGAACTACCAGACTGCCTCTCTTTGACAGCCACTTCCCCAGCCAGAACTGGACCAGGAAATTTTGGCAGAAATACCTCGACTTTCACCTCTGTGAGAAGATGGTGACTGCTAAAGGAGGGGATGTTTCCGTGTGCAAATGGTACCCGCGTGTGTACAAGTCCCTTTGCCCCATATCCTGGGTGTCAACCTGGGATGGCCACTAGGCAGATGGCACATATCCTGGGAAGATCTGAATTGGCTGCACCCCACCTGTCCTCTGTCTCCCATCCTTCTCCCAGGGACATGGGTACATCCCACCCTAGGATCCTGAATCATGGCTGAACTAGTAATCAGTACCTGTTGGAAAACCAAATATATATATACCTCCGCTTGGAAGTTATAGCTAATTCTATTGTTTTCTTTTTTTAAAGATTTTATTTATTTCCTTTTAGAGAGAGGGAAAAGGAGGGAGAAAAAGATGGAGAGAAACATCAGTGTGTAAGAGATACCTTGACCGATTTTACCTCTCGCATGCCCCCAAACGGGGACCTGTCCTGTAACGCAGGCATGTGTCCGGACTGGGAATTGAACCGGTGACCTTTTGCTTCACAGGGTGGCGCCCATTCCACTGAAACACACCAGCCAGGCTTCTGTTTTCATCTTAATAGTCGTTTTTAAACATTTCACATGTTTAACAAATTCTAAAGTTAATATATATGTATGTTCCTTCTGAGCAATTCGGTATGCTTTGATTTCCATTAGTTCCTTCCCTTTTTATTCATTAGTAATTCAGCACATTGGGTTTACACCCCTGCTAGCTGCCAGCTCTTTTCTGGGATGTCTCCAGCTGCAGCAGCCTGTTGGTTAGGGCTTTGTGCCCACTCCACCTCACAGTGTTTCACAGCTGACTGGTGAGGCTGGTGGCCAGGGCAGACATGGAGAAAGTGCACCTGCCTCGGGCTTCCAAGAGAAGCTGAAAAGGTCCCCTGAGGAGGTGGGCCACGTCCAGGAAGGAGCCGGGTGGCTCCCGTACTGACTTTGAGCAGGACCTGGCCCCTGGGACAACAGTGGGGCAGGCGCCAAAGCTCCCACAGAGCCAGTGGCCAGACACGGTGATGTCAGGCAGGTGGGGCCTCAGTGGTATGGGACAAAGGCCTCATGGAGGGCAAGGCAGGTGCCAAACACTTGCTACACAGAGATGCAGGTCCCAGGTGCTAGAAGGTCATGATGGGATTGGCCATTCAGGGAGGCCCCGCCCCTTCCTCTGTGACCTCTCAAGGTCCATTGATGTTTCCATGGAGACATCAGAAGGTCCTGGCTGAAGTCAGTTCAGTGCGTGCTAGAACCCCAGAGGAGGAGGAAGCAAAGGAGAGACTCTCCCTGTTTCCACTCTTATTTGAGTTCGTTTGGCGCACAACTGCCCCTACATGGGCAATTTCCTTTCTCGGATTCGCTTGTTCTTCTGCCGCCTCCGCCGCGGCCACCATCCCTTGCCTGGTGGCCATCACCCTGTCACCCGTGATTATGGCCCACCTGGCTGGGACCACCCTGCTGTCAGCCGTTTCCACCCACTATTTCATTTCTGTCATGCTGCTGGTCCATCGGCCTTCGGCCTTGTCCCGAGAGGACGGTGTCCTCTCGCACAGACTGTGCGCTTCCCTATAGAAGTCCACCGGTTGGTGAAATGGAAGGACCCCCCGCAGAAGCCTGTGCTTCCTGCTTGTACATCCGGGAGGTCTGGAAGCTTGAGACCGGGCCCTATTCGTCATTCAGGTCGCAGATCTTCTGGCCTGCGCTCACCACCTGAGCAGGCAGTCAAGGCTGAGGAGCCGGGACCCTCTATAATCGTCCCACTTCCTTTCCCAAAGGAGGTGGTGGGGAAGGTCCCGGAAGAGTCCCCAAAAGACACGGCACACAAGACCAGCCAGGTAGAGGAAAAAGGGCAGGATCATGGGGACAGCCCCCACAGCAGTGGGCATCTGCCCAGCACTCCAGATTCAGTATGTGTAGGGAAGGAGAAGCAATCCAGCAGCAATTCTCCCCCGGCCTCTGCCAGCAGGAGGCCCCGCAAAAGAAAGCAGTCTGGGCCGCTCTTGCTTCCACTGCCACCACTGCGGTGGGATCGAGGTGAGCTGCCCCCGCCTGCTAAACTTCCTTGCCTTGCCATGGACCCAAAGCTGCACACCATGGAAAGATCTGAGGGTCCAAGGAAAAAGACTGCGGGGGACAAGACCCAGGTCACTCAGCCTGCTGCTTCTCTGCCTCCACCTGCCTCGGTGCCTGCAGGAACCCTTCCCCTGGCCACTCAAATGGGGCAGGCCCCTGTTACCATCACTGCCAGAGCATCTACACGTTTGACCTCTCGGCCCGCTTTACAGGATGATGACACCGAAATGGACACGACTCCTCCGTACTATGCCACCACAGTCGTATCATCTCCAGGTGGCAGTGTAAGATCCATGACAATTCACCAAATCCCTGCCATGGACCCCGAGGAGCCTATGGACACCACTCCTGCTCCATAGGAAAACCACTGCCCCCTGTCCTTGCCCTTCCTAATTCTGACCACATACCACCCAGTGGCAACATTCCCTTGGCTAAAGTCACCACCTCTTTTCTTAACTGGGGATCCATCTGGCCACAGCATGGCTGCTGCAGGAGGAGGAACATCCACAACCTCATTGCAGAGTATAACACCTTCCCCATGATCACAGGCACTAGTGTTCACGCTTGCCACCAGTGCACCTGCAGTCCACCTGGCGTACAAGAGCTCCGACACTTGCAACAGCCACCACCATGGAGAATACAGGTATGTCATGAGACATGTCTCTTTCCACCTTCTGTCAGACCACTGGGGGCATTTCTGGCTGCGTCACAGCCATTATTGTTGCAAGTCTTAGCATCATCCCTGTGTTTAGACACACTTGTAGCTGCACTGTATTTCAAACCTGGAACCTACCTGTGCTGAATCTAGGTGATGCTATGGCAGGTTACAACTTCCCTCCCGTGATGGGAGGGCGTGTTCTTCCCACTTTGCATTAGTACAACGGGGGCCCACCTGACCATGGTGGCTGATTTTTTTAATGACAAAGTCAATAGAGTAATAATTTGTGGTATAATCAGTAGCTTCTAATTCTTCTGATTTGTCCAAAGTTTGTTTAGAGGAAGGTCGTGATGCTTTGGTCATGAGTTCAATCTCTGGGTCCTGCTTTCGGTTTAGAAATTATTGATGAGATAGTTTGATCTTTTATTTATTCAGTTACTGAGAAGTTCTGTCACACAGAATCATCTTTGAATACCTATTTGTCTGTTTATTTTTTTAGACAAAAGCATTTCAAGTTGCTACCAACAACATTTTTAAAACCCATAAAATTGTACAATGGAATGTGTTGCTTCTTTGGATGATATCTTTCTTGGAATATATAGTTTTATGGCAAATGTCCTATAAGAAAATAGTTTCAATAAGACCGTTAAGTAATCTAAGTTTTAGTGAACATAAGCCATAACCTCTGATTTTAGTGATATTAATTACATTTGCAAATATAAATTTATGAACTTTTCTCATGAAAGTCAAATTTTGAGTATTGTAAACTGATAAGGTTTGATTAGTCTCTTTGTGTTCTAGGCAGTAGGTTATGGAGCTTAGGCCATTCTGGGAAAGGAACTGTCTCTAGGGAGAAATGTAGTTTCACTTACATGGGAAATTTCATAGAGAAGAACTTGTTATTCCAATGAAGATTTTGTTTAGTAGTAGTGCATCATAAAACCGGGGGAGTGTTGTTTACCTAGAAGTTAAACTTTAGGAGCTGGCTTAATGTTTATGAGTAAACAAAGATGTACTTTTCTTTGCGTTTTCTCTATTTTGTTACTCCTTTAACATGTTATCTGAATTCCTCTTAGTGGGTTTTTTTTCCCTTTCAAAAAATGTTCTGTTATCCTATTACAGTTGTCCCAATTTTCCCCTCTTTGCCCTCCTGTGCGGAGCCCACCTCTGCTCCACAGTCAATCCCCACCCTGTTGTCCCTGTCCGTGCGTCATTCACATGTGTTCTTTGACAAGTCCCCTCCCCTTCTTTCCACCATTATCCCCCTCCCCTCTCCCCTCTGACTGTTCCACGTTTTCATGTCTCTGGTTCTGCTGTGCTCATTCGTTTGTTTTTGCAAATTAGGTTCCTCTGATGGGTGAGATGGTATTTGTCTTTCATTGAATCGCTTATTTCACGTAGCGTATACTCTCCAGTCACATACATGCTGTTGCAAAAGTTAGGAGTTCTTTCTTTCTGCTGCATAGTGTTCCACTGTGTAAATGTACCACAGTTTTTTGATCCACTCATTTACTGATGGCCCCTCAGGCTGTTTCCAGCATTTGGCTATTGTCAATAATGCTGCTCTGGACATAGGGGTGCATAAGTTCTTTTGAATTGGTGTTTCAGGATTCTTCAGGTATAATCCCAGTAGTGGAATGTCTGGGTCAAAAGGCAGTTCCATTTTTTGTTTTTCGAGGAAATTCCACGCTATTTTTGACAGTGGTTGCACCAGTCTGCATTCCTGCCAACCATGCACTAGGGTTCCCTTTTGTCCACATTCTCGCCAGCACTTGTTTGTTGATTTATTAATGGTGGCCATTCTGACATGTGTGAGGCACTTTCTCATTGTGATTTTAATTTGCATTTATCTGATGGCTAGTGATGTTGAACATCCTTTCATATGCCTATGGTCCCTCTGTATGTCCTCCTTGGAGAAGTATCTGTTTCCCAATAGTTCTGGTGTGTGTGAATTTATTTACTAATTATTATTTTAAAGTACATTTTATTGATTTTGTTGTTACAATAGTTCCAATTTTCCCCCTTTGCTCCCCTCTGCCCAGTCCCCCGCTTCCCCCAGCAGTCCCAGCCCTCTTAGTTCATGTCCACGGGTCATGCATAGAAGTTCTTTGGCTTCACCCTTTCCTATATTGTTCTCAACATCCCCCCTGTCTTATTTTGTACTGACCGATTTTGATTATGCTTCTTAGTCCCTGAATCATTTCCCCATTTCTCCAGCTAGCCGCTCCCAGCTGATATCCCTCCAAATGATCCCCATACCTATGATTCTGTTCCTATTCTGGTTTGCTCATTTGGATTTTGTTTTTATTTTTTAGATTCAGTTGTTGATAGTTGTGAGTTTGTTGTCATTTTAGTGTTCATAGTTTTGATCTTCTTTTCCTTAAGAAATCCCTTTGAGATTTCATATAATAATGGCTTGGTGATGACGAGCTCCTTTGGCTTCACCTTGTCTGGGAAGCACTTCATCTTCCCTTGCATTTCAAATGATGGCTTTACTCGATAGAGTAATCCTGGTTGCAGGTTGCCTGTCATCACATCGATTACCGTTTGCCAGTCCCTTTCTGCCTGCAAAGTGTCCTGTGAGAAATCAGCTGATAGTCTTACAGGCAGTCCCCTGTAGGCAACTCTCTGTCTCTCTCTTACTACCCCCAGGACTCTGTCTTTATCTTCCACCTTTGGCATCTCAATCATGATGCGTCCTGGTGGGGTCCCGTCGGGGTCCAGCTCGCCCAGGACCCTCTGTGCTTCCCGGACCCAGATGTGCATCTCCTTCGCAAAATGAGTTTTCCTCATTTTTTTCAATTCTTGCTTCCTCATTCTGCACCGGTTGACTGCTTTTTTCTGCCTTATATTCCAAATCATTGATTAGAACCCGGGTTTCCTTCCCTTCACCATTGGTTCTGTGTGGATTTTCCTTCGTTTCACTGAGCATAGCCTTCACTTGTTATGTGTTTGTTGTACCCAAGCATATCTGTCAAGCCTGTGAGCATCTTTATCACCAGTGTTTTGAACTCTACATCTGTTAGGTTGTCTATCTCCTCATCTGTTAGGTTGGCTATGTCCTCGTCAATTAGTTCTCCCACTGGAACCTTGATCCGTTTCCTTTTTTGGGCCATACTTCTCTGTCTCCTCATTCTGACAGGCTCCTGTGTTTGTTTGCCTCTACATCCCGGCTAGAGCTGTTGCTCCTGTTATGTTGTAATGGGCGGAGCCTTAGGGGTTCTTCAGTCCAGGTCAACCTGTTTCACCACGTTGTGGCGCTGTATGTGGGGGAGGGGTCCGAGGGGGAACAATGCTGCCAGCCCAGCACTTGCCCCTTTTCCAGGCACCTCTCCCACACCCGCACCAGACTGGCGCCCCTCTAGCTGCTGCCCTGGCCATCATTCCCAGAGCGGGTGCATCTGAGGACATTCTAGGACCGCGCGGGCCCTTGAAACAAGCAGACTCTGCTGAGAGACTGGCAGTTTCTGCCTCCACCCCAATCCCGCTGCTCTACACAGTCAGAAACAATGAGGCTTGATTTTCCATGGTGCTGGGACCTTGATCTGTGAGGTCTGGTGAGGAGCTGGGAACGCTCTGCAGGTGTCCCTCCTTGCATTTTAAAACGTGAGTGTGCCCTTTCCGCTGACCCGCCTCTGCTGCCACCATTGCTACCACCACAGCGAGTCCTCTCCACCCGGGCTCTGCTTCTCCTGCGTGTCTGGGTGAGTGTTTAATTCTTCTTTATATCTTTGTTTGCTGGACTTTCCTGTAGTTTGATTTTTTGGAACTTCTGGTTGTTTCTAGTTCTGAAGTAGTTGTATTCCTCCTTTTTTTTTGTTTTTAATTTTTTTTTTTTTTGGTTATTCAATTACAGTTGTCCCATTTTTCCCCCATTGCTCCCCCCTCCCAGCCCATCCCTTCTCCCACAATTATATCCCTCCCCGTTGTCTATGTCCATGAGTCATTCATACACGTTCCTTGACTAGTCCCTTCCCTTACTTATCCCCCTTCTCTCCCTCCCCCCCTACCTCCTACTGACAACTATTCTAGTCTTTGCCTATTTAGTTCATTTGTTTGTGTTGCTCTTTAGTTTCCTGTATTGGGTGATATCATATGGTATTTTGCTTTCTTTGCCTGGCTTATTTCACTAAGCATAATTCTCTCTAGTTCCATCCATGTTGTCGCAAATGGCAGGAGTTCCTTCTTTCTTTCTGCTACATAGTATTCCATTGTGTAAATGTACCACAGTTTTCTGATCCACTCATCTACAGATGGGCACTTAGGCTGTTTCCAGCACTTAGCTATTGTAAACAGGGCTGCTATGAACATAGGGGTGCATAAATTCTTTTGAATTAGGGTTTTGGGATTTTTCGGGTATAATCCTAGCAGTGGAATCACTGGTTCAAAAGGCAGTTCCATTTTTAGTTTTTTGAGGTAATTCTATACTGTTTTCCATAGTGGCTGCACCAGTCTGCATTCCCACCAACAGTGCAGTAGGGTTCCTGTTTCTCCACATCCTCGCCAGCACTTGTTGTTTGTTGATTTGTTGATGATGGCCATTCTGACAGGCGTAAGTTGGTATCTCATTGTGGTTTTTACTTGCATCTCTCTGATGGCCAATGATGTTGAGCATTTTTTCATGTGCCTATGGACCTTCTGTATGTCCTCTTCCGAGAAGTGTTTGTTCAGGTCCTTTGCCCATTTTTTAATTGGGTTGTTTGTTTTCTTGATGTTGAGTTGTATAAGCTCTTTATATATTTTGGAGATCAGTCCCCTGTCTCTGATATCATTGGCAAATATGTTTTCCCATATGGTTGGTTTCCTTTTCATCTTGCTGATGTTTTCTTTTGCTGAGCAGAAACTTTTTAGTTTGATGTAGTCCCATTTGTTTATTTTTTCCTTTATTTCTCTTGCCTTAGGAGATGTATCTGTGAAGATATTGTTACGTGTGATATCTGAAATTTTCTTGCCTATGTTTTCCTCTAGGACTTTTATGGTATCACGGCTTACATTTAAGTCTTTAATCCATCTTGAGTTTATTCTCGTGTGTGGTGTAAGTTGGTGGTCTAGTTTCATTTTTTTGCACGTCCCTGTCCAGTTCTCCCAGCACCATTTGTTAAAGAGGCTCCTCTCACTCCATTTTATGTTACTTCTTCCTTTATCAAAGATTAGTTGACCATAGAGGCCTGGCTTTATTTCTGGGCTTTCAATTCTGTTCCACTGATCTATATGTCTGTTCTTATGCCAGTACCAGACTGTTTTGATCACAGTGGCTTTGTAGTATTGTTTGATGTCTGGTATCATGATTCCCCCTGCTGTGTTCTTCTGTTTCAAGATTTCTTTTGCTATTCGGGGTCTTTTTTGGTTCCATATGAATTTTTGGAGGATTTGTTCTAGGTCAGTGAAATATGTCATTGATATTTGAATACGGATTGCATTGAATCTGTAAAATGCTTTGGATAGTATGGCCATTTTGATGATGTTGATTCTTCCCATCCAAGAACATGGTATTTGCCTCCATTTATTTGTATCTTCCTTAATTTCTTTCTTAAATGTTGCCTAATTTTCAATGTACAGGTCTTTTATCTCTTTGGTTAAGTTTATTCCTAGGTACTTTATTTTTCTTGTTGCTATAGTAAATGGTATTTTCTTTTTTGCTTCTGTCTCTGAGATTTTATTGTTGGTGTACAGAAATGCCTTAGATTTCTGTATATTTATTTTGTACCCTGCTATTTTGCCAAATTCACTTATTATATCGAGTAGTCTTTTAGTGGATTTTATAGGGTTTTCTAGGTATACTATCATGTCGTCTGCAGATAATTTTACTTCTTCTTTCCCAATTTGGATGCCTTTTATTTCTTTGTCTTGTCTGATTGTTGTGGCTAGGACTTCCAACACTATGTAGAATAGAAGTGGGGAGAGTGGGCAGCCTTGTCTAGTTCCTGATTTCAGGGGGAATGCTTTCAGTTTTTGTCCATTGAGTATGATGTTGGCTTCAGGCTTCTCATATATAGCCTTAATGATGTTAAGGTATGCTCCCTCTATTCCCATTTTGCTGAGTGTTTTCAACATAAATGGGTGTTGTACTTTATCAAATGCTTTTTCTGCATCTATAGATATGATCATGTGATTTTTGTCTTTCATTTTGTTTAGGTGATGTATTTTATTTATTGATTTGCGAATATTAAACCATCCTTGCATCCCTGGGATGAATCCCACTTGATCATGGTGTATGATCTTTTTGATGTATTGTTGGATCCTGTTTGCCAAAATTTTATTGAGGATTTTAGCGTCTATGTTCATCAGTGATATTGGCCTGTAGTTTTCTTTCTTTGCTGTGTCTTGACCTGGTTTTGGGATGAGGGTAATACTGGCTTCGTAGAAAGAGTTTGGGATTTTTCCCTCTTCTGGGATTTTCTGGAATAGTTTGAGGAGGGTAGGAGTTAGTTCTTCCCTAAATGTTTTGTAAAATTCGCCTGTGAAGCCATCCGGGCCAGGGCTTTTGTGTGCAGGGAGATTTTGGATTACTGTTTCAATTTCCTTCTTTGTTATTGGTCTGTTGAGACTTTCTACTTCTTCTTGATTCAGTTTTGGAAGATTATATGTTTCTAGAAATCTGTCCATTTCTACTAGGTTGTCAAATTTCTTGCCATATAGTTGTTTGTAGTAATTTCTTATAATTGTTTGTATTTCTGAGGTATCAGTTGTGATTTCTCCTCTTTCATTTCTGATTTTGTTTGTTTGGGACTTCTCTCTTTTTTTCTTAATGAGCCTGGCTAGAGGCTTGTCAATTTTGTTTATTTTTTCGAAGAACCAGCTCCTAGTTTTGTTGATTTTTTTGGATTGTTTGTTTGGTTTCTATGTCGTTTAATTCTGCTTTGATCTTGATGATTTCTTTTCTTGTTTTTGCCCTAGGCTTTGTTTGTTGTTGCTGTTCTAGTTCTTGTAGCTTTATGGTTAAGTTTTTTATTTGAGATTCTTCTACCCTTTTCAGATATGCCTGTATTGCTATGAACTTCCCTCTTAGGACTGCTTTTGCTGTGTCCCATAGGTTTTGGGCTGTTGTGTGTTCATTGCCATTAGTTTCTAGAAATTTCTTGATTTCCTCTTTGATGTCATTGTTAACCCATTTGTTATTTAAGAGCGTGTTATTCATTCTCCATGAGTTTGTGTGTCTTTGATTTTTTTCTCTGAGGTTGACTTTTAGTTTCAAGGCATTGTGGTCTGAAAAGATGCTTGATATGATTTCAATTTTCTTGAATTTGTTGAGGCTTGTTTTGTGTCCTATTATGTGGTCTATCTTTGAAAATGTCCCTTGTGCCTTTGAAAAGAATGTATATTTTGCTTCTTTGAGGTGAAAAGTTCTAAATATATCAGTTAAGTCCATGTGGTTTAGTGTGTTGTTCAATACCTGTATATCCTTGGTGTTTCTTTGCTTGGATGATCTGTCTATTGTTGATAATGGAGTGTTGAAGTCCCCTACTATGAGTGTGTTGTTGTTGATATCCTTCTTGTGGTCTTCTAGTATTTGCTTTATGTATTTGGGTGCTCCTATGTTGGGTGCATATGTGTTTATCAGTGTTATATCTTCTTGATGAATTGTTCCTTTAAGTATTATGAAATGTCCTTCTTTGTCTCTTTTTATTGCCCTTGCTTTGAAATCCATTTTGTCTGATATGAGGACTGCTACCCCAGCTTTTTTTTCAGGTCCATTTGCTAGGAATATTTTTTTTATATCCCTTTACTTTCAGTCTATGTAAATCTTTTGTTTTGAGGTGTGTTTCTTGTAGACAGCAAATATGTGGGTCCTGTTTTCTTATCCATTCCGTTACCCTATGTCTTTTAATGGGAGCATTTAATCCATTTACATTTAACGTTATTATTGACATGTATTTATTCATTTCCCTTTTGTATCTCTGTTCCTCTACTCTTTTTTTGTTTTTTCTCTTCCTTTTTCTTAGAATATTCCCTTTAACATCTCTTGCAATGCTGGTTTTGTGGAGATGTATTCTTTTAGTCTTCCTTTGTCTGAGAAACTCCTTATTTCACCTTCTATTTTGAATGAGAGCCTTGCTGGGTAGAGTATTCTTGGTTGTAGGCCTTTGTTTTTCATTGCTTGAAATATTTTTGACCATTCCCTTCTGGCTTGTAATGTTTCCGTTGAGAAATCGGTCGATAGCCTTATTGGAGCTCCCTTGTTAAGTTATTTGCTGTTTTTCTCTTGCTGCTTTTAGGATTCTCTCTTTGTCTTGGAATGTTGCCATTTGAACTATGATGTGCCTTGGAGTGGGTTTTTGGGGGTTCCTCTTGATTGGAACTCTCAGTGCTTCTTGGACTTGCATAACTTTTTCTCTCATCAGGTTCGGACAATTTTCTGTCACTATTTCTCTTATCAGATTTTCAATTCCATGCTCCTTTTCTTCTCCCTCTCTTATTCCGATGATCCTTAAATTATTTTTTCTAATGCTATCCTGTAATTCCCTTACATCTTGTTCATATTTTTTCAATCTTTTTTCTTCTTGCTGTATCATTTGAGAATTATTACCTACATTATCCTCTAACTCACTAATCCGATCCTCTACTTCGTTTAGTCTGCTTTTGACTGATTCTACTGTGTTTTTCAGTTCAGAGATTGCATTCTTCATTTCTTCCTGGTTCTTGTTGATCGTTTCTATGTCTTTTTTTATGCTGGTGTAGTTCTCTGCAAGTTCCCTGTAATTTTCTTGGAGCTTTTGGTAACTTCCTTGGAGGTTGTCATAGTTGTTTTTGAGGTTTTCGAGCATATTGAGCTTCTTCACCACCATAGTTTTGAATTCCATGTCTGACATTTGGGCTATGTCTAGTCCATCTACCTCTCTTTCTGGGGATTCCTCTTTTCTTTTCATTGAGAGGTTGTTTCTGCGTCTTACCATGTTGGATTCTTCTTGTTTGTTTTTATTATTTGGATTTGTCTGCTTTGCCTTCCCACCTTTGTGGTATGAGATTTTTTATGGTAGATCTGGGGGTTTCAGTGGTGCAGTCTCTTTGATCTTCTGAGCCTGATGTTCTTGAGGTACCTTTTATTTCGTTTGTTTATGCTGTCTGGTTATAGTTCAGATTTTATTTTTTGTTAGGATATTCCTTCTGGCTTGTTGATTGAGAGTCCCTCTATCCACTTTATCTCGAATTCTTTTGTGGAGATGCTGTTAAAAACATAAACACACAGCCCCGGCAGAAGACCCGCACCCTCAAAAATATCCCCCACCCTCTATCCTGCTATCATCAGCCAACGAGCCAGTATTAATATAGATGTAGAGAGATTAGAGCTTTTGCACTATAGGAAGAATAGATAAGAGTTGTTTTAGTGAAGGAAAAATATGGTTTTTGAGAGAGGGGATAATAGGTTAATAATAGTTGAGACTGTGCAAGACAGTAGGTAATATTTACGTTGTATGTTAAAAACTATAGAAAAAAAAAGGGGAAGAGTGCAGAATATAGTAGGAAAGTGGAATTATATAGTATTGGATTTATATAGTAGTGATAGTCTATTTATTTAGAGTGAAAGGGAGGCTAAGCTAGGCCCACAAACAAATAGACAACAATTGAAAAACAGGGGTAAGAAGGAAAGATTATATAGGACAGATTAGAGATATAGTTTGTTTTTTCCTCTTTCCTTCCCCTCCTCCCTCCTCCCCTCCTCTTTCAAGAAGAA